>NW_013666126.1:255800-260963 GCF_000517525.1 Limulus polyphemus
TACTATACTTACTTTAAAAGCTTAATTTTTTTATATTTAACTTAGTAAGAAAGAGTATGTTGTGCTTGGTGATTTTGTTTTTACTATACTTACTTTAAAAGCTTAATTTTTTTATATTTAACTTAGTAAGAAAGAGTATCGTTGTGCTTGATGATTTTGTTTTTACTATACTTACTTTAAAAGCTTTACTTTTTGATATTTAACTTAATAAGAAAGAGTATCGTTGTGCTTGATGATTTTGTTTTACTATACTTACTTTACAAGCTTTATTTCTTTTTTATATTTAACTTAGTAAGAAAGAGTATGTTGTGCTTGGTGATTTTGTTTTTACTATACTTACTTTAAAAGCTTAATTTTTTTATATTTAACTTAGTAAGAAAGAGTATCGTTGTGCTTGGTGATTTTGTTTTTACTATACTTACTTTAAAAGCTTTACTTTTTGATATTTAACTTAATAAGAAAGAGTATCGTTGTGCTTAGAATATTAAAATTACCAGTAGGTAGCGTCAAACACAAATTAACAAATATCAGTCTTGACCCACTTAAGAAAAAAATCAGTTAGTTCTATAATTAACAACGACGATCTTTACTGTGCTAAAACAATAGTAATAGCCTTAGTATATATCAGAAAATATCCAAAATATAATAATATTAGGGATGAAAGACGACCACTATTGACTCACATGGCTAAAGACTTACATTCTTCGGCTAATGTTTCAAAAGGGCCATGTGACACAGAAGATATTAGTAAATTTGAACATCATTTAAATGTTCAAATACACGTAATTTCGTCGGAAAACTTTAATCGCGTGATATATAAAGGTAGTTCACGTGCACAGAAAATCTGTTTATGGTATCACGTTATAACATCAATGAAAGGTTTCCTCGGGTATTATTGTTCAGATTGTGATAAATCATTGTTCAGAGTACTGTAACGTTTGTTATAGTAATGACTGTCTGAAAGATCAATCTGTTGTCTGTTCCGATTGTAATAGAATGTGTAAATATGTAGACTATTACAATCGACATAAATCAAAGAATGATAGACAAACAAAATCTTCGTGTGATGAATTTTACCAGTGCAAAAATTGTTTGTCATTATAAACAGAAAGAAACTTAACCCTGAATTTCATCGTAGGATGTAAAGCGTATGTCTTAAACAACCATTTATGTTTTCTCCAGGACAAAATATGTCAAAGATTTGTCAAATAAATATTAATTTTTTGATTTTGAGACAGATCAGGAAACAGGAATTCACGAGGTAAATTACTGTGTAGTCCATGATTTTAATGGTAAGGAAACAGTTTTTAAAAGATATGATTCATGTGACGAATTCTGTAAATTCTTATTTTCGAAAGAACATAATAATTATACAGCTAGAACACATAATATGAAAGGTTTTTGACGGTCACTTTATATTGAATTATTTTATTCGTCAAGGGATAAAACCTGAGATTATTGTAAATGGCGGAAAATTGTGATCATGAGCGTCAAAGGTCTCGAAATAAAGATAACTGACAGATACAATATTATGCACGTCTTATCATTGTTTCCGAAAACATTTGGATTAGAAGAACTGAAGAAAGGATATTTTCCTCATCTTTTCAAGATCAAGTAAAATCAGGAATATCGAGGACCTATCCCAGATGCCAGGTTTTACTCTCCCTATACCATGTCAGCACCTGTAAGACAAAAGTTCCTGGATTAACACTGTCAGCAACGAGAAGAAGAGTACAACAAGAGTAAGAAAAAATACTATCATTGTTAATTCTTATTGATTGTGTTCTTAATGTTTTGTTGAAAAATAACACTGTCGATTCTTATTAACTGTGCTTTGTTGTTCTTGAATGTTATATTTATCATTTTTTATTAACTTTTAGATACTGCCGATCAGATGTAGGTATACTTCGACAGTGATGTATCCAGTTCAGGGATGAGTTTCTCACAATCTGTGATGTAGACCCATTTAGGTATAAGAAGAACAATTGCTGCTGTGTGCATGTCTGTTTACAGAAGTAAGTTTACGCCACCACGATCGATAGCTCTAATACCTAACCATGGATATTTTACGACCAACAACTACGGTCAGGTAAGTATTCAATGGTCAGACTATATACAAAAATCTGAGGGTATAAAGATTCAACATGCAATTAATGGTTGTGAGAATCAAATCCTGAATTATAGGGGAAACTGTTTCTGTATGGAACAAAACACTACCTATGAGTCTTACGGGTGCCATTATCATGGTTGCGATAAATGTTACGACTCTGACACAAAGAATATAGTTTTAAATGGACCCACGTGGTTTATAAGAAATCATACTATTGAAAGATAAAAACAACTGGATGGTCTAGTATATAAAGTCGTAACAATATGGGGACATGAATTCAAGAAAATGAGAACTAATGACACTGATTTAATGAATTTCCTTAAGGACCACACAACAGTTCCACACCCGGACGTACGAGACTCCTTCTACAACACTTTTATACAACGTGAAAGGAGAAAAAATCACGTATGTAGATTTCACATGTTTATATCCGTGGACTAATAAATATTGTGAATATCCTGTTGGACATCCAACAATTATAACCACACATTTTTCTACTTTAAATAACTATTTTGGATTCATTAAATGTAAAGTTTTAGCCCTGTGGAAACTTTATCGTCCAGTATTACCTTTCAGAAGTAACGGGAAATTGACTTTCTCTCTCTCTGTAAAACGTGTGTCAATTAAGAATATCACCATCTTGTAATCACTCGGATGAGAGAGCTTTTATTGGCACATGGGTTACAGAGGAGGTGAAAAAAGCAGTCGAGTGTAACTATAAGATATTACAGATTTATGAAATTTACCATTTCTCTAAAAAATTACACATTTGTTTGAAAATTATATTAACACATTTATAAAAATAGAACAGGAAGTTCAGAATGGCCCTCTCACTGTGTTACATCAGAGGCAAAACAGGAATATATTGAACAGTATGGTGAAAAGTAGCGTATGCAACTGACCCCTGAAAACATAGAATTTTATCCAGGCTGAATATCAGATGCAAAACTTTGTCTTAAATCTTTCTGGGGTCTTTAGGGTATGTCTGAGGACAAGTCACAACTGACCTACGTAACTTCTGTTAAAGAACATCATTCGTTAATGAACGATAACACCAACACTATAAAACATGTTACTTTAATTAATGAAGAAGTTATAGCTTTTCAATGGAAACATAAACATAAATATCTATCCCAGAAAGATCAAACCAACATCTTTCTGGCGGCTTTCACAACATCACATACTCGATTGAACTTATATGATACACAAGAGAAGTTAGGTTCGTCTGCTTTATATCATGATACAGACAGTATTGTGCACATTTCAGACAGATCTAACGATCCACCTCTAGGAGACTATCTTGGAGAGTTAACAGAAGAGCTGGACGGACACTATATAACATCGTGGGTCAGTGGTGGTCCAAAAAACTACTGTTATTTACGCAACGACAGAAAATCATGCTGTAAGATCAGAGGGATTACCCTTAATTTTATCAACAGTGAAAAATTAAACTTTTCATCAATGAAAGGTATGATAACCAATATATATTCAGTCATTTTCAGCCTTCTATAACTGTCACTAATCAAAAGAAGATTTGCAAAAACTTAAAGTCGCAAACAACAAAGATGAAAAGAAGAATTATCGTCCAATTTACACCAAACGACAATCCTTACAGACTTTAACACCCTTCCGTATCAGATGGAACTAACTCCTCGCCATGGTCCATGGACCGAAGAGAAGGCACGTGCAGGGCCTTGGGGGTGGTTTCCAAGTGCGCTCAAACATGATCTATATATAGTGAGTCACTTTATAATTTTTATCATTAGAGTTCAAGATGGATAACCGTCTACTACACCGTTTTACATGTTTAGTGTCAGGTCCGACAGGAAGTGATAAATCATAGTTTGTAAATAAAGTTTTAACTTATCATCGGGAAGTAATTTATTCTATTTCTGAAAACATTGTATGGATTTATGGTAAATTTCAACCGTTATATACAAAAATAATGCAAGACGTTCCCAGCATTCAATTTGTCGAAGGCTTATCTGAAAATTTTCATGATTATTTATGGTCTGATAAACCAAATCTTTTCATCATTAATGATCTTATGGGTGAAAGTGGAGAAAATAGACGAGTGTCTCAACTTTTCACACGTGGAAGTCTCCATTTGAACTTATCACTATTCTCATTTCATCAGGATACAGAAACGTGTAATATTAGTTTAAATTCTCAATATATTATTTTGTTCAAAAATGTCTAAGACAAATCTCAGTTGAACGTTTTAGCGAGACAAATGTTTCCATCACATATCAAATATTTTGAATTATCACTGTAGTGTGAAGAAAGTAGATTTTATATCTAAATGGATGTATAAATAAACAGTTCTTATATGTTGAACTCGCAATCTTTTTTCATTTAATCATCATGACACTTAGAATTAAACAATATTAAAAGTTGTTCCGTGCATTACCTAAAGCTACACATAAACAAGTTAAAAGAATAATTGCCGGAGCTGAAAATGACTTTATCTTAAGTATTTGTGAATGTGCTTTAAACGTTTTAAAGGGTAATGTGCCCATGCAAACATATTAGGTCGTCAAGAAATTAATGTCGCTTTTTTTTTAAATGAAAAATCCGAACAACTTATATATCAAAACAAAACATTTATTAAATGAAATAATATCCATTCTTATCGATGATGCTTTTCCATCTTACAATCAGGTTCTTAATGCCTTGATTAAATAAATCACTTGGCTTTTTTTTTTCTTTTTGAAAGCAAAAAAACATGTCGATGTCCTCTTTAACACCTTCCACATTTGCATACCTTTTCCCATTAAGATTGTGTTGCAGCGAACGAAAAAGATGGTAATCTGATGGTGCCATATCTGGAGAATATGGTGGGTGGGGGAGAACTTCCCAACCCAAGTCTATAATCTTGTGTTGCGTCAAACTTGCCACGTGTAAACGTGCATTGTCGTGGAGAAGAAGAACACCTTTCCAACTAACGAGTGAAGGGCGTTTCTGATGAAGGGCTTGATTTAAATGTTCCAGTTGCTGAGTGTAGATCTCTGCATTGACAGTTCGATGTGGATTGAGGAATTCGAAATGAATTA
>NW_013666126.1:261596-272966 GCF_000517525.1 Limulus polyphemus
TTATACGTGATGTACGTTTTTTGTGTTCCAAAACACGACATTAATTTCTTGACGACCTAATACAAAAACAGAAACTTAGACGATACAGATCATTATTGAGAGAGTTGGCTGTCAAGAAAACATCAGTTAAACAGAAAAGGAAGTTATTGATATAGAACGGAGGATTTTTACCATTACTCGTAGCACCAATACTTTCATTATTTGGTGGTTTGGCAGGACGGGCTATTGGTAAAGCTGCTGGAATCTAAAAATATGGCAAAACGAATGATTCTCGTTCCAGAAGAATTGGTACATTCTCTTTATAAAAACAAAGTTTAAGAAAGGCCTGTAGAGAAAATATTAAACTATCTAGATAATGATATGAAGTCATTCAAACAAAATGATACAATAAAATGAAATCCCCGACTCGTGAGAAATTAGAGATCGTCGACATCATTTCATATAAAATGAAAGCTGAAATTCTACTAAACTTGATATGTTCCAGTGGGGATCTAACGTGGAATGATTGTGGGGAATTAGTGAATACTGGAAGATCCCTCCCAAAAAGTAACATAATCAACGACGTGCTACGAAAACGAAAGAATTTTCACTCAACAGGATGGAAAGAATTTGCAGAACGATTATCAAATATGAATATTCCACAAGAAGTTGTTGGAAATGTGGACAGATGGATGTATATGAAACATGATACAAGTGTTAGAAGACCTAAACGTACTATATCTAAATGGTATTATTGTACTATTAATTCATTTGTGTCTTGACTGTCGTCATGGGCTGTTGTCAGCCTTTTAAGCTTAGTAATATCTTGAGTCGTCTAAGAATTAGCATCGTTTGTTGTAAGGGTCAAATTACTAATACTGTTGGAGACAAATTTAATGGTAACAAATTAAATAAAGGTAGATGGCGTAGAAAATAATATCTAATAAAGCTCTACAATCTATCTATTATAACCCTACACATTCTGCTAGTTTTGGTGGAGTACAGCCTTGATTCAGATCTGTAAAAGCGCTAGGTAAGCCCTTAAGTCTAAATCAGGTTAAAGACTGGTTAATTCGACAAGACAAGTAACATACAATTTACATAAACCAGTAAAATATAAGCTTTCGAGAAACCGAGTTATTGTTTCAGGGATCGATGAGCAATAGCAGACTCAATATAACAATCAGTTTAAGTATTTACTCACGTGTATCGACGTGTTTTCTAAATATGCAATGGTTGTTCCACACAAGGATGAGAAAGGTGCAACACTTGTAAAATCTTTCAAACAAATTTTAAAACAGGGTCGACAACCTTGTAACCTTTAAACCGACGCTGGGACAGAGTTTACTAATCGTCTGTTTCAACGATGTCTCAAGGAACAAGACATTCACTTCTTTACTACACATAACAAAACAAAAGCATCTATAGTAGAAAGATTTAATCACACTCTTAAAACTAAAATGTGGCGCTACTTTACACATCATGGAACATATAAATATATCTCTGTATTGAAACATTTGGTCAGTGCCTATAATCAATCATCGCAGCATTAAAATGAGATGTTAACCCCTCTAATCAGTCTGGGGGGTGGAAAACATTTTACAAACCACCCACTAAAGTAAAATTTCAGTTCAATGTAAATGATCAAGTATGTATTAGTAAAGTGAAGCATTAATTTAAGAAGGGATGGACGGACGAAATATTTATGACTTCCCAGGGAATAGAGAGAAATCCACCGGTTTATAAACTGCAAGATTATCTCGGAGAAACATTAAATAGAACATTTTACGCATGTGAACAACAAAGAGTTATAAAGTCATTCGATGACGTCTATGCTGTTGAAGAAACATTACGTGAACGTGGAAGTGGTAAAAGTAAACAACATCTTGTAAAATGGAAAGGCTATCCTGGTAAATTTAATAGCTGGATCCATCAAACAGATCTGAATCATCTGCTGTCATAAAATGTTATGTATAACTTTATTTCTCATTATTCAACATGGATCAGTTGCATGTGACGTTACCTAGTAATAGTTTTATGAATTATTTTTGTTAATAATACTCTGACAAACTATATCACTCCTCCTCCGAGATCTATGAACCTTGAAGGATCATGGGAAGTTGCCTTGACAGAACTACAGTATCTACATAGTTGGCATAATGTACCTGATGGTACAGGCTGGATCAGTTTATTACCTACCCCTGATGATCACAATAAAATCATTTTTATTAGACCTGGTCATTACAAAGAAACTGAAGGTTTAATTAGAATACTAAACAGATTAGACGAGTTAGCCTGTGAATCCGACACATATCCTGTATTTGATTGCAATTCATTCACCAGAAAAGTAAGTGTCAATATGAAAAAAAGGATCCTGTACTATCTGTAATACTCGATTTTAGAATAATCGTATAATATCATAACCCACTATAGCTCCACATACTGTTAATATGCAGGGATTTTATTCACTCTATGTTTACTCAGATATTGTGGAACCTAGTATTGTCGGTGATGCACATGTGCCATTGTTACGAATCATTCAATTTAAAGGTCAGGATGGGGACGTGATTACTGAAACGTTTACGAAACCTCATTACAGATCTGTATATAAAAAGAGATTTCAGACTATTGAGATAGATATAAAGGATGATATGGGTTGATGTATACCATTTGAACAATGATGACGTGGTTCAATGTATACCATTTGAACAAGGATGACATGGTTCAGTGTATACCATTTGAACAATGATGACATGGTTCAATGTATACCATTTGAATAAGGGTGACATGGTTCAGTGTATACCATTTGAACAAGGATGACATGGTTCAGTGTACACCATTTGAACAATGATGACATAGTTCAGTGTATACCATTTCAACAAGGATGACATGGTTCAGTGTATACCATTTGAACACGGGAGAGTTATCATTATGCTTCACTTCTGTCGTCGTCATGAGAGTTCCTTACAATAATGACCAGTAGGGTTATGACACATACTACGATTACCATGTGGAAAATGGATTACCATATTTTGCAAGTAGTCAGTGGCAGCAAGGTTACGGTTTGGGAGATGTTTTAAGCAACCTATTTCGTTCAGCCATACCTTTTCTGAAAAAAGGGGCATTAGCTTTAGGAAAACAGGCAGTTAAATCAGGTATAAATTTAGCATCAGATGTCATACAAATAAAACCTTTTGTCAATGCTGGAAAATTACCAGCAAGACAAGGAGCTCAGAATCTGGCGAAAGAAGTTCTACATAATAAAAAGAAGAAACAGAAAGGTCCAGTGTTCAGAATATCTAAAGCTAAGAGACGAAGAACATCGACTCCAGACTTTTTCCACAAGTAATCATGTCTCTCCTACCACATTAAAAGTCCTGTCAGTGTACAAAGTCTGGGTTAGACTTATTTTCTCTCCCTCCCATACAAACAATGTTTGAGGAAGGTCAGTTGTCTAAATATTATCCTCTATCTTCAGTGACCCACAGAGAACCTATAGAATTTTCTATATCAGGATCAGGAGATGAACATCTAGATCCAGCCCAATCATATCTTCACGTAAAGGCAAAGATTGTCAAGCTGATGGTACCAATATAAAAAACGATGAAGATACCTCTGCACCTGTGAACTTGTTTCTTCATTCTCTGTTTTCTTAAGTAGATGTACACCTTAATGATGAATTTATTTCTTTGTCTCAAAACCTTTACGCATATAAGGCCTACACAGAAACTTTACTAAGTTATAATGGCGAAGCTAAGAGAAGTCATTTGACATTGTCAATGTGGATAAAATATACAGCAAGCAGTTTTGATGATCTCGAAAACTATGGAATCAAAGATTGACAAATGGTAGTCAAACAGTAGACAAGATCGGTCGTTTACATTCGGATATATTTTGACAGAACAACTTCTTGAATAATGGTGTAAGTTTTAAACTCCGACTCATACAAAGTAAATATTCGTTTTGTATTATGTCAAATGATGAATCGGTATTCAAAATTGTACAACAATATGTTTCTACCTACGCTAGAAGGGTCAAGATCAGCTCGTCAGTCTTCTGTCACATGCTAAAGCGTGTCAGAAAGGAACAGTTAAATGTCCTTTGAAATATATAATGTGTAAATCGTTTTCAATTCCCCAAAGAAACTTACAAGCAACATCTATTGACAATAGTTTTTTAGGTCAAAGTACCTATATGTCTTGTTGCAGGATGTGTTGATAAAGATGCATTTAATGGATCATGGAAGAAAAATCCGTACAATTTCAAACATTACAATATCAATTGGATGGAAAACAGATTCCCACTCGACCTTTATAGCCAGATTTTGAAGCTTAGTTGGATGCACGAAGCTATGAAACATTATTTCGTGGAACTGGAAAACAATTTCAAGATCAAAGAATTGATATAAGATATGACGAATATTCGGGAGGATATACACTCTTTGTCTCTGTTCTTACACCGGATATATCTGCTGGAGATTCCCACTTTAACTTGGTGAAACATGAAATTTACAAACTGAAGTACGTTTTGGTATTGTCTTACCCAACACTAAAAATGTTCTAGCATATGCAGAATTTCAGACAGTTCTAGAAATCGATCAGTCTAGAAACATCGTAACAGATATCTAAGATATGAATACCTTAGACATTTCTTCAATACTCTCACACAATTTGTGTATGAGTAAAAAGTTTAGAGATGTGTTTGCCAGTGATCAACTACCTGACCATGCAGAAAAACAATTATACATCCTCAACATGGATCCTAGTCATAAATCTGGTAGCCACTGGGTCTGTATCTATTTTGGTTGAAATGAAAAAGGAGAATATCTTGATTCGTTATGACTACGTCCACATAATCTCAACATTAGAAAATTCATCAAGAAAAACTATCGAACTTGTACTTACAGTAAAAAAATACTGCAAGGACTATATTCATCTGTGTGTGGACAGAATTGTATATATCATGCTTATTATCGTTCTCAACATATGTCAAAGTGAAAACTCCTATCTAAATTTGGGTCCCACAAAGATAGTAATTGATATGTTTGTTCATGATTTTGTTGTAAAACGTTTTCATGTAAACATGTCCTTAGTAGATGTGCCTTTTTATGTAGATCAAATCACAAAATCTATATTGTGAGAAAATAAATTATAAAAAAAATTATTGCTTCCATTATATTATTTTATTATAATAATATTAATGACATATTTAATCACTTGAGTAAACAAGATATAATCCATGATGAGACATGAGTCATGGCAGCCTAGAAACACGTTCTCTACTTTGTGGTTCTATTATGTAATCATCCACTATGGTCGTCTCTCTGGTATCGAACTATAAATTAAACACTATGACATCACAGCTGTCTGTCTGGTATCGAAATATAATTTCAACACTATGACACCATGATCGCTTGTCATGGCGGCCTAGTAACGCGCCTTCTGGTGACCAGCTTTTGGAACTAAGACGTTTTTACCTTTGATGACATCATGCCCCTCTCTCCCTCCCCAACGTCCTTCTTCATGTGTCATGGCGGCATGTCAACTTCCGCCTGTGAAGTGCTGGACTTACTACTACCATGTTTTAAGTACATACACAGTGAGTTCTTAAAGTTTATAGAAACCTTTGGGTGAGGTATTAATGATTACTGTAATAATATGTTATTTTATAAATAAATTGTGTGAAACTTAGGATTTTTGTGTTATGTATCATAGCATCCACGTCCCACAATTTGTTAAGCTCATAACCCAGACAAAGGACGGGCATATCAGTTTGACCAATATAAATGCATGCAATCTCGAAGAGGAGCGGCGAGGCGAGAATATATAATCTCTCTGATTGCACTTGTTTAGCAAAGCAATACGTTTGTAATGATCAATCTCTCAAATTCAAAGCTTGTGCCTATTAAACTATCCAGTATTGCGTGACGACCTAGGATACTGTGATTTTGCTCTAGCTTCATAATACATTAAATTTTCACAATATCTTTCAGCATAAAAGCGATTCTACACCACTATCGAACACTATTGTGTTTCATTACTTTAGGTATGAACTTTTGTTTTAAACCAAAACCCGTTGTTTCATCCGTTCTTCCAAATGATGTGCAAGGTTTAAACATTTTAACATGTTCACAATATCGACTTTTTGCTGCAACGTTTCCATCTTTAGAATCAATTCGGTGTTTACACATCCCATTGACACAATCCTCATATATGGATGTTTTTCTTTTTCTTGGACGTCTCTTCTTCTTATTAAACAAAAAATAAATCCTATTTATAACACAATTATCCATATTTTTTGAAACAGCGCCCTTCGGACATTTTAGTTTTTGAGCAATATATATAACATTGAGTTGTTGTTATTTTTACTATGTAAAGCAGTACCTTGTGCTTGTTTTCTACAGCTTAATTCTAAATTATTTATATATATTTCTCACTTTTAGTCATGTTAAAACTTGCAGAGCCTTTGAATGTTTTTAGTAAAAAGTTCACTATGATTAAAATTGTCTTTAATGGTCAACATACGACTCACTACAATTAAAATTATATTGAAACACTTATGAACAATGAATGTTCATTACGTAAACAGTTAGTAGAATATTATTCGCCATAATTAAGATTGCTTTTTAATGGTCTTAACAACATATGATTAACGATAATTAAAAGTGTCTTTGAATGATCAACATATAACTCACTACAATTAAAGTTCTATTGAAACATTTATGAACAATGAACGTTCATTATGTAACACTTAAGAGTAGAGTGAACCCATTGAAATTATATTTAATATATAGTGACAGTGTTAATGAAGTAAATAATTGTATTCATTATAATTATAGAACAATATGTGGACATAAGGCAAAGAATCATAACAAAAGAGACATCGTTAATATTTTATAAATAGTGGTTCTGATACTCACTGCTCTCCCAACATTCCACTAAATACACCGAGGAACTGTCGTAGCCAAACACGTACATTAAAAACGCAGCTTACATGGCCTACATTTGGTGTATTTTGTGTAACAAATCTTCATTATATTAACAAATATTGTAAAATAAGAGATACGGACAGAATTCCAACTCATGTAATAGTCCTTGAAAATAAGTCACTTGCTATTATTATTGCACGAAGTTATCCATTATTGCAAGAGTTATAGTTAAAAGTTTCGCGCAAAGTTACACAAGGATTATCTGTGCGTCTCCTAAATTTGAACTGGTAGATTAGATGGATGGCATCAAGTCAACAGGATTTACAGTTACTCTTGTCTGACCAAATAATGTGATTTGACCGTCATTAGGTGTCACAGTTCGGCCACGCTAACCACTAGATCACGCCCGACTAACATGAGTTATATTTTGATTTTATATTCGACTGCAGTTAATTTTTTTGTGGTATGGAAATGGATTTCACCGTACTATAAATATGTACCAATACATTTTTTTATTTCTTTTCTAAAACTAAAATTGTATCAACCTATTGTTTAGTAAGGTGAGCGCTTTGGTTAAGTATGAAAATGGATTTCACCGTACTATAAATATGTACCAATACATTTTTTTTTATTTATTTTCTAAAACTAAAATTGTATCAACCTATTGTTTAGTAAGGCGAGCGCTTTGGTTAGGTATGAAACTGAATTTGTTACAATATACGTAAAATTCACGGGCCCTGTCAACTACTACTAATAATACCACTGTGGTCAAACAATAAGAAAAATGGGTAATTCAGCTAGTCGAACCATCTTTTATACGGTTTATACCTAATCCAAGAATGTAAAATGTTTAGTTTATAGAAAACCGGTATTAATATGTCATCACCACAAATGTCATGTATGTGTATGCACAGTTTGAGTACTCAAATATGTTGAATAAATTCAAAGTAAAATAGAAAAATCGTTACTATATATTTAAAGTAGCTTTTGATTGTTTGCTTATTAACGCAAAGATACACAACAGGCTATCTGCGTTCTGTCCACCGTGGAGAATTGAACACCGGTTTCTGCGTTGTAAGTCCGTAAACTTACCGCTGACTAACCTTGTGAAAAGTGACTTTATATATCTGTAACTTATCTGAAATATTTATTTTAATTTATCTACGTTATGCTTTTCTGTGTAACCATTTATATTTCCTCGTCTAACTAGTAACTTACAAACACTGTTCATATAAAATGCTGCACCATTGCAACTAGTGCCAACCGTGTTTGAAATACGTTATTATCTTGTTTGAAATAAACTACCCATTCCAGGTAGTTTGAATAGTATCTAACCCTAGGAAAATGACTCCATTGGCCTGAAAGAAATGTTGTAAAGGTTGACAGGATATGATTTATGCAAAATTAAAGCGTGGCCCTTTGCACTGGTTAGCTTTTTTGTCCATGTGTTTGACAGTGAGAACAGCGTTTGAACAACCAGAATTTTCTAGAAATTTGGGGGTCAGCATGATATTAAGATGTTCTACCAAAATGCAAATTAATAAAACCTATATTAGAAGAAATTGCTAAAGAAATCAGATCAGTGAAATCGAAGTTACAAATCTTACAATAGAGTACAGGAAAACAAGAGGCCATTACAACCATAAGGCTTAGCTCCCCAGACATATACTTTTTATGATGGATTAGATGTAGTTTTGAGAAAATGTCGTGCCACATCACCACATAGCTTTGTAATGTATTAACGGTTGCTAGGCTTAACATATCCATGTAATTTTAAATTCGATGACGAGGAAGCCACTTTGAAACTAATAATGATTGGAGACAGCTTGAATGGGTAATGAAGAAACACTTTAATATAAGTTTAACACAACAGAAAATGTACAAGGTTTTGTACATTTGCTGTCATGTTAAACTTATATTAAAGTTTTTCTTCACTACCCATTCAAGCCGTCTCCACATAATTTGTTAATATTATATTTATAATACTATAAGTAGAAACGTTTGCAACTTTGTATCCTCTTTATATCCTGCCATTGTTCTTAACTGGCATGTACTTCTTATTCGAATTCTGAAAGCCAAGGTAGTGGAACAAATACTACTTGTGCAGATAAGGATTTAAATTACCGTAATACTTCCAGCAGTTAAAGCGATATGGATGAACTAATGTTGCTAGCTTCAGCATCATGTAACTCGAGATAATATACAATTTCTGGCATAGTATTTTGGTTTATCCTTATTTTAGTTTAATCATTAATCGTAACATAGATTACCTGTTTTCAATTACACAGAGAAATGTTTATTTATAATACATTTGACAAACACTAATGATGAGACACTGATCATCAAAGACTACCAACGTCAAAGCAACCACCTTTTTCTTTTATTGTTGTTTTTAATATTAATTTTAACCGATCCAGCAATACTGGCAGTCGAGAAAATTTGGATATTACTCCCAGTTCAAGCTCAAGACAAACAAAATAGGGGAAAAAAGAACTGAAAAATAAATTGTTTCTTTAAGTTCATGAATAAATGCAAAGTATTCTAAGGTGAATTTTTTTTTAAATTGGAAAAGATATAAGGAAAAAGCCGAGAAAAGACAACGAGGGGACAAAGCTCGTATTTTTAAATTTGTTTCTAAATGTAAAAAATTCCATGTAATAACCACCCGATTTTTTGTTAGCTTTTCATTTACATTTAATCGTATACTTTTTTAATGAAAAAATTGTGTATTCATACGTGTGCACATTGATAACAAATAAATTAAAAATGAGTGATATAACTTTTATGAAAAACTTGATATACATAGAAATACAACTGTATACTTTGCTTTAAATATGGCAGTAAAAAGTCTTTCCAACACTCATATTTTCCAGACAGTAACAATTGAAATGAAATAATGCAAAGAAAAGATATGTTTATCTAATCAATTTAACATAATTTGTAAATATGGTATTTTTTAACAATATTTGTAAATATGGTATTCTTTAACAGTATTTGCAATTTCTGGAAAAAAAAATTGTTGTTCTCTAATTCTCACAGAAATTGTGTTTATTTTTTCTAGCTTACGGATTAATCTATATTAAATGTTATTATTCAGCTTCATACATAGATTGTGCAACGTGCAAGTATGAAATCTTTTGTTTTCATATCAGTCTTTTTGACATAACTCTCAACTTTGCTTTCAACAATTCAAAAGTGACCATTGTCTGAAAATGGCTTCATAAACCACTCATTTAGAGGGCATGCAAAATGTAACTATTAATAACTAAGGCACTTCTACGCTATTAATTAGCTTTGTTTTGTTTGGCCAACTAAGTATATACATATTTAATGGTTTTCAAGTACATTTTATTTTCTTAACGTATATAACGTATATTACTGAGAAAGCACCAAATCTAAAATGTTATAAAAAACATGGATACTAGTGAACCACAATACCAACTTAGGAAGATACAGGCTACAGGCTTGAAGCCCATCGCAGGGTTAGCCCAGGACACATTCTGTGTATTGATCTAGAGGTGAAAAAATTCACAGTTACGGACTTCAATACTAGACAGACGTAGTATATTGAGATAAAACCCCAATTGTTTAGATAAAGCTCCTGGCAA
This sequence comes from Limulus polyphemus, assembly GCF_000517525.1. NCBI lineage: Eukaryota > Metazoa > Arthropoda > Merostomata > Xiphosura > Limulidae > Limulus > Limulus polyphemus. Next base: position 272,112 of record NW_013666126.1, read on the forward strand.
AATGAATCAATGTCACCAAAAACAGTTAATGGGAGGGCGATGAAAATCATTGAACGAATTAATCTTAGTGAAGAGACATGAGTTACACGGTTTGTCTCTATACACCCTAAGTTAATTGTATCGGATGATTTCGCCAAATATATTAGATAAGGGACAGAAATATGTTCTGTAAAGACCAATAACAAAATGAACTTTGGTTACAGTCTCATGGAATAGTCCACTTGTTGGTGGAAGATCTCACCAATCGAATTAAAAGAACTACTTTTAAAAGCAGATCTGCTAAACTTATTGAACACTAAAAATTGTGTATATAACTCCATGTATCCGACTTTAAACATCACTTCTCCGCACTTACCTGAAGTTGCTCCACAGAATTGTTCTGACTTCCAGAAGACGGAAGATGATAGTAATCCAGAATCTACAAGAAGTTCGCCACTCAAACTCCTTGTAAGTATACTATTTCAGATCTAGTCTAACAGAGTTTCACTTAATGTTGTGATGGATTTATTATTATATATGTGTGTGTTTTAATATTGATGATTGTTTAAATTAAATTTATATTTATAAACATACATAGCTTATACTGTTAAATAGGTATTGCGAAACTTCCGCCTATTCTCCAAAGTTGCAGAAGATTCTCGGGAGTAAGAATCAACAATATAGCTACATACGTGAACGCTTTAACCAGTATTGTTACGTAAGACTGAATTTTATAGAGAACCTTTCCACGGCTATAAATATAACCAACGCGACGCACCAAGGGGGTGTCTATTAGTAGTTCACTATAATCAGTGTATTATAAACTTCGAAAGCTGTAACTGTGATTTTTATAACGCTTATCAATCAGAAAACTTA
>NW_013666126.1:274008-275855 GCF_000517525.1 Limulus polyphemus
TCTACTATGCAGGATGCAATGGCCAGAGCTCTTGAATTCGAATCCTACATTAAGCCCAGCCAGAGGTACCAAGGTTGATACAGTAATCAGGATTCAAGGCAAGAAAAGGGCAGCTTTCATAAAAGTTTGGGGGACTTTGCTAGCACTGTAGCAAACATGGGCACAATAGAGCTCAATGCCGGCAACTTCAACACAGAGAAGATGCCATAGCAGGAAAGGCTACTACCCAGAAAGGTTGTTGGAACTGTGGAGAGCAAGGAAAAGCCAGTGTAAGAAGAATACTACCAATAAGTCAGCCTTTGGGAAACCAGTAGTGGTTGGTGTTGAGGGATGCCCATCAACCCCCAGCATGAAAGTCCCAACAGCTAAGTGTAAAATGGCAAGTACACATAGTGTCTACGTGACAGGAAATCTGGATGGCCTAAAGTGCAAATTTGTCATATATTCTGCATGTCAGCAAACCCTTGTGAGTATCAAGGTGCTAGATCACAAAGGAGTACCAGAAGTCATACAGAAACTCTGTGGTGTGGCAGGACATTATGCAAGGTTGTGGGGACCAGTGTTGGTAACTATTGAGCTCATGGACATGAAGGACAGACACAAAGTATACTTAGCTGAACAGCTCCGGCAAAGTGACAAGAGATGGAGAAGGTCATGGGTGGCCTAATTAAGGAATGAATAGTCGAGAAATCAGATAGTCTCTGGTCAGCTCCCGTTGTGTTAGTCCAGAAGAAGGATGGGACCCAACGTTGCTGTGTGAACTTCAGGGCTCTTAAGAGTATAACTGAAAATGACTCATACCCATGGTGATACCCTTGACGCCCTAAGTGGAGCCAGGTGGTTTTCAACTCTGGACTTAAAGTCGGGTTTCAATCAAGTGAGAATGTCTGAAGCAGAGAAACCTAAGACTGCATTTAGTTATGGCCAAAGTCTCTAGCAAAACTGTGTGATGCCATTCTGGCTTAGCAATGCTCCAGCAACATTTGAGAATCTGATGGAAAGGGTACTGGAAGGCCTACAATGGAGGATAGCCCTAGTGTACCTGTATGATGTCATAGTGTTTGCAACAACGTTTGGTGAGGAAATGCCCTGGCTAGAGGAAATATTCAAGCATTTGAAAGCAGTTACCTCAAACTGCATTCCAAGAAATGCCACTTGTTCCAGAAAGAAGTGCATCACTTGGGTCACATTGTAAATGAACGTGGTGTGTGAACTGATCCTGACAAGGTGAAAGCAGTGCATGATTGGCCAACACCAGACAATGTGGGAGAGGTAAGAAGTTTCATGGGACTCTGTACCTATTACTGGAAGTTTGAGAAGGACTTTGCAACTGTAGCTGCTCCACCATATGATTTAACAAAAAAGGACAGTTTCTTGCCAGCATGCTTTCAAGACATTGAAAGAAAAATTGGCCTCAGCTCCACTTTTAGAGCTTCCAGATCCCTCACTGCCATACATATTGGATTGTGATATGAGTAATGTCGGAATTGGAGGAGTGTTGTCTCAGTAAGTGGGCAAAAACGAACATGTGGTGGCCTACTTCAGTAGGCCTTGGAGCTAAGAAGACATTGAGTCACCTATGCCAGAGAATTTACTGGATAGGTATGAGGCAAGATGTGGAAGAATGATGCAGGACCTGCAGCACATGTTGTGCTAAAAGAGGACCCAAGCATAAGGGGCATGCTCCAGTGAAGTTATATCAAGTTGGTGCACCAATGGAAAGAGTAGTCATTGACGTTGCTGGTCCATTGTTCCAAACTCGTGCTGGAAACAGGTACATTTGTGTGGTGATGGATTATTTCACCAAGTGGACTGAGGCATATGCAATACCAAATCAGGAAGCTACA
>NW_013666126.1:276855-278547 GCF_000517525.1 Limulus polyphemus
CAAAGTTCACGCTGCTGACCCCACGGTTTATTCGGCACAATAAACACAAAAGTACGACTGCAATGAAACATAAACAAAAATTTGAAATAAAAATATATTTATGAAACAAAATTAAAATGTTTTGATGTACATATATAAACATGAAATCATAGTTAAAAATAAAAATACTCATTTATTGTTTAGGTTTATTTACAAATATTATTTACGGGTCTGTATGTAACGTGAAACCATAAGAAGTATACGTGATTATCAAAAAATTAAAAATAGATAAAATTTGCATTTTATGGAGGATACAATTTTTTTATTTGCTACAGATTTGAACTTATTACTTTTAATGTTTTAGTACATTATTTTGAAATCCCCTAAATATTGTAATCATTTCTTATAAATATGATTTCCTAATGTAATTTTGGTCGGAAACTTCGGTTGCCAGTTAACCTGATAACTGGATGCCCACCTTATGAAGAGTTGCCTGAAAATGTGTCAGAGTTCATGAAAGTGTTATCTGAAAGGATGGATGATATTCACCATAAAGTGCATTCAAACTTGAAAACATCTGCTGATTCGATGAAGTTATCTTATGATAAGAGATCTACTGAAGTCAGCTTTGTACCAGGAGACAAGGTGTGGTTGTATAATCCCAGGGAGACCAAAGGGAAGTCTCCTAAGTTGTCTCCTCCATGGGAAGGCCTATATGACATAATGGATTGTCTCTCAGACATGACTTTCCGAATAAAATGTGGTTGGCGAGGTAAGCCGTAGGTGGTGCATGCCAACAGGCTTTGGCATTATCATGGTCCAAGACATTTCAGTTGGAATGAAATGAACAATGGAACAAATGACGCTGCTGAAGACATGTCACCAGAAAAAGCCACTGTTGAAGAAGAAACTCTACCTGGATTTGAGAAGGAAAACAGTGAAGCCATTAACGAAGTTACTACAACTGATGTGACTGTTAATGATAATGGAACATTTCCTGTTGGAGCAGTCATACTCCACGTGAAGCAGAAGCCAATGAGACAGAGACCAGTATGGAGGAAGAAATGTCCTGTAAAATTAAAAGACTGTTGAATTTGAATTTTGTGTTTGTAAATTCTGTACATTTAATTAAGTTATTGTTAATTATGTATTGGTTTAATGTAAGTGGCTATTGTTTGGGAGAAACAATACTAAGGAAGGGGCAGTGTTACGACAGTGGAAGTCACGAGACACTAGGAGCATGCTCGCTAAAGTTTCTTAACCTGATGACTACCGGCTACTAACTTTCTTAGTATGCAATGCAAGTCTTGCTATATTTCATTCCAAAAATAAAACTAGTGGACGAATATGTTAGAAAATTCATAAGTACTTTGACAAATGTAGGTAGTTTAAGAAACATAAAGCCTATTACTTTTAATAAATTTAGTTTTTTTGCATTATGATCTTTAATATCTTAGAAATATCAGCTTTGCTGGAGTGTATCCAGTGGCTACATGCTTTACTGTTTTATAGGCCATCAACAGTGGAGGGAGTAAGACATCCCAGTCATCTTGGTGGTTATTACAAAACTTTGCCGATTCTTATCCCAGTGTCCAGTTGTACTTTTCTACCATCCCATCAGACTGTGGTTGAAGTGGCGTTGTCCTGGTCCTTTGTATGCAAACATCTTGCAGCACTCATGGAACACAGCTGATTCAAAGTTATGGCCTTGAT
>NW_013666126.1:279547-295924 GCF_000517525.1 Limulus polyphemus
GAGAACAACGTTTCGTCACGTGCTTTCCTTATCATCCTATGATTTGTCAAATGGGAGATACAGCAATTGGAATAATTGTTACTGAAATTGACACTTTCGACTGAGGTTTAACACGCCCAGACGCAGTTTTATAAAGAAAACAGACTACAAAAAGGTTTAGATATCAATCATAGATGGCAGGACCAGTGCTGAGGTGAAAGGAAATATCTTAAAAACATTTTTGAAAAAACATTTCTTCTTAGAGGGCGCTTATTTACAGTCCAAAACGTATTTTAGAAATTTTTTCATTAAATTCCTCTTTAAACTTCATTAAATAATACAATTTTGTACAAATAATTGAATATTATGCTACTATTTATAAAAATAAAATCAGAAATCTATTAAAAGATAAGTTCTGTATCATTTTTTTCAATTCACAAATGATTTTGCCCTCACACTTGCATTGCCTACTAAGAAAGTTAGTAGCCGGTAGTCATTGGGTTAAAAGATCATGAATTATCGAGGAACCCCTCAAATGTCCGACTGTTTGCTAGATGCCCTTTTTTTAGTATATAAGCCTGGCGAGAAAAATCAGCGAGATCTAGTAGATAGATTGAAGAGAAAGATAATTGAGTCAAGCGAACAGTAGGCACCAAAAGTAAAGTGTGTGAATCAATGTGATTATAAAGGTGTTATAAAGGTTGTTAAGTCTAAAATGACTGTGGAAATTCTTTGTATTACAAAAAGTTGTATCGAGAAAGAATAAACTAGTTTTAATCAAGAAAGGACTTGTGTCGCTGAAGTCTCTCGGAAAGAATTTCTATGGGAAATTAACAAACAAGCAGATAGGTAACAATATAATAAGAATAATTGTTGATGCTGGTAATCTATGAGTGTAGGATAGTACACCAAGATTTTGGTCTGACCAAAATTATAAATTAAAATAATTCATCCTGTCTTTTATTCACTGGAAAAGTATTTCTTATCTTCTTTAGAAACAATATTATTTAATTGATATCAGAGGCCAGCTATTTAAAATAGAGCAGCTTAGTGTTAATATTAACTAAACATACTTAACATACTTTTTTTTTTACTGTCAGTCGTTGCTTTGTTTTTCCACAATACATTTCTTTTCAAAGTTTGTGTATTGCAGACTTTTACCTAACCTGTCTGTTAGTAGATGGGTTATCTTGTCATCTGATTCATCACTACCATTCTATTTAATTGGACGTGTGGGTTCTGTGTGATGATGGTATAATTTTCCATAATGGAAGAATATCTGCCAGTTAGTTTTGGGGTTTTATTCCATTAGATTAGGATGCTGGCATCTCAAAAGAAACATGCTCACTAAACATTTCTTATCAATAAATAGCATATCTGCTTTGTTTTGTCAGTCATGTTTATCACAGTGTAATAACTTCTGATTATAGAAACCAAAAATTACATTTTGATTGAATTGTTCAGTGATCTTCACTCGTATGGAATAACATGTACAGTAGGGTAAACATGTGAAATCCATATGAATTGAAGGAGACCATAAAGAAAGATGAGAGTCAATAAATTAGTATAATCTGAGATACATTGTTGTCTTTTTTACAGTTGATTAAAGGTATATTTTTTACTGATTTATGTTAAAAATGATCATTGATCTAATTGTCTCTATTATGTTTGCCAATCAGCACATGTCTAGTTCTCCATTGTCATTAATTTAACATCATGCTTCATTTTTAGTAAATACCCATCCACAAAGATCATTATTATTTTGGTCAATTTATTTTATTAAATGGAAAAATAATACTAATATTTAACCAGCCCCTCCCCTTCCAATCTGTGGAATATCTTAAAATACCCATGGTGTTTGAATGGAAATGTACATTCATTTATTGCATTCTTAACACTATATAGTATTGATAACAGGCAGTATATAATCATGTTTAAAAAGTCAAGATCAACGTGTCATCTGTTTTATTATGGTTCATATGCCAAGAGATCCAGTCAGGAGAATTTTCACATCATTTGAGTCAAAACTAGGTTGGCTGACTCCTGAAACAGATAATTAAAGAAACCAATGCAAGGTTGAAGGGAATGTTGTTCATTTGATTTATTGTGGGGATATGTATCGAAATGCTTCCCCATGTTTCCTACATCGTTTTCAAACAATGACTTACATATGTTTGGCCCCCGAAGAAAAAAGATCAACCTTTCAAAAGCACTCGGGTTATAGGATTATCATTTTCTATCAAGACCTATTGAACCTACGTCTTTTTCTGCTATCATGATTGCATATGTATACATTATGTAGCAGGGAATGGATGTTTCCAAAGAGTTTGTGAATTGTTTAACCATTGTAATAAAAAGTGACTATATTTATATAACAATTACCATGCATGCAAGATCACAGCTGTTATGACGTGTGGGTGGAAAATGTAATAGTGGAAAAACGTTTTGATTGGCCACAGAAATAATATCTCTTGTGAGTTCTGTACAGTAAGCAAGTACACCAGTCTTTGACTATTCCAGACAGTTAGTTATTCTAAAATGTTACTTATACACCCCAATTGAATTTCATAATAGTCTGAATATCAAAATGTGATAAAATATCATAAATTTTCATCATGTTGCTTAACCTTATTTAATACTAATTGATTTTAATCTGTCATCCTGTTCTAGTTCTCGTACACTTTGAAATATTTTATCTTCAGGCTAGCTCACAACACAGATGTTAAATGTTATGGAAACTAATGTGAAACTCAAAGATGTCATTAGTAGATTATGCTAAATAAGTTAAATCATTTTATAGAACTTCTGTTCATTAAAAAGTATTAAATTATGCTCATTTTGTTGGAAATTTACATCATATTTTTATGCTACATTTTGCCCTTTGAATATGCATTATTGTTAAGTGACAATGATAGAATCATTCCACTGAAGTCTTTGCATGCTTACTACTAGTAGAAGACTGAGGAGTTGAATGGTTGTAGATTAGGAAAACTAAAAATAGACCAGTATAATTATATCTGGAACGTATCTGGAACACAGCATGCTGCATATTCTTCACTAACCTCAAATCCCTTGTGTCCTGGATGAGCCATTATGTCTCCTTGTAGTTTCAGTGCCTCGTGTACTAATAACATGAAAATGTTATTATCTGATTGGTATGTATGAATATTCAATGAGTCATCACAACATTCATTTTCAGCAATTTTTGAAATAGGTACAAAATTGTACTTTTTAGGCACAAGTAAAGTTTGCTGTCTGAAATTGATTGCTCATGCACAACAACGAAGTCAAAGACACTTTCTTTCAAAGATATGAGGCGGTTCTTGAATGAAAATTGACGACCAAGAAATGACTGTGGTACACTAACACCTGCTTCATCAGCCAAAACACAATAACGGTCCCAAATAGCACCGAGTTCTAGGACATGCCTCTGATTAGCAGTAGACTGAAGTTCATTATTGAGCCATGTCATAGCCAAGCCAGTGTCCTTGCTCCCTTTTTGTGTATTGAGGTGGATCTCATAAAGCGACTGTAACATACAAAGTGATATTTCCCTTCAGCAGCAATGACATCATGCGCCCCTACCAGATGAAAACTGAGATATTTGACAAATACTGCAGCCTCGAAAATGTGCTGACTCATCTCTGCTTTTCTGACTGGGTTTGACAGAAATTGCATGTTGTCCAGTTGATGGGCTTGACGGACCTATGTGATGATGTAGATCGTTCAAGTATGGTACAGCTGTTAGACGTACTTGGTTCTGTTTGACAGGATGTAGTTCTTTGTGACTGACTTTGTAATCATTGAAGCCTTCCGTTGTCAGTATACTGTGCATAACAGTTCTTGTGCGACATATTAATGACATTAATGACAGTCTCCAGTGTATCTATAACATCTCTCTTTTTACTGTCTCTCATTTGTTGTTTTTTCTGATGTTTGTTGCCTCTAGGATTCTCTGCAAGCCTTGTCTTCTGGCATCCTTCAAGCCATCTCTTTTGCCTTCCTGACAAATTATACAGAGACAAAAAGAAATAGATATTGCTCTCTTAAAGTTGATGTGGAATAAAAGAAATAATGGAAATTTCAAAACCCTAACCAGGATTTAGATCATCTAAAAAAAACTTACCCTATACTAAAAAGAGCTTAAGTTAAACCACATAATGTCACTCATCCCAAATCATACCTAAATACAACTTTAGTAATACATTATTGACTCTAATTACGACTTAAAACATCATACACAGTAGGTTCAAAAACTTGATCAAATATTATGTACCAGTATTTACAAAAGATGAAGAAGACGTTCATGCATCTTTTAAAACCTAGAAGAAACAAAACATATATTATTGCGATACCTATTAAATATATTAATAAGCAAATTAACTGAATTCATTATTGTACAAGCAAACATTTTGTATTCTGTAAATAAACCTAAAATCATTAACATCACTACATTAAGTCAATTATTATGCAAAGCCAATCTTTGCTTTCATTGCAAATGAATATAGGAAAACAAATCATTAAACAAAAGAGTATACAGATTAATCATCCATGAAAGAACAGTTAATGATTCCCTTTTGACAATGTCCATTTTATTTCCTAAATGTGGAGTACTAAAACTCAAAATTCAGCTAGGTAACATCCAAATTCGAGTTTAGCACACTCAGATTATGCTAAAAAATGTCAATAACTTTTACTCAAAAATTCCTCAAGCTGTCAACTTTCATAAATTTCCGATTAGTCTATTTACGATGTAGATATATGTGTTTGGTTTAACAAAACAAGTTTTCTTAAACCCTGTTTAAAATGATTTTTTATTGGATAGAATGCTGTATAATGGAGATCTTGTAAAAACAAGGTTTACATGTAACATTCCTAGTTATAGATAGATCCTAAGTAGTAAGTTTTATTTCAGGTTAAAACATAAACTTCGATACGTCTCTTTTGATGAAAAATCTCTTTATTCGTTATTTCAAAATTAATAAAACATATCACATTTTAATCAACAAAATTATTTTCTTGTTGTTAGGAGAGTAAATCCACTACATACTTCAAATAAAAGTCCAGGGACACAGCCATTGGGTGGATTGTTTATCTTTATTTTTATTGCAACCTTCGACTACTCGAGTGGCCGTCACCAGGTAACTGTCTCTATTTTGGGAAATACTGCACGAGAATTTTGTTCCAATTTAGAAAACCATTTAGCTGTGTTTTTATTTCAATTAGGTTTTAGTTCACGAATGATTAACGCTTCTTTTATTTTTCTTATGATTCATTGTGCTGTGTTCCTAAATGTGTGATGGGGGATTGTTATGTTCTTTGATTCTAATGTTTATGTTGCGTCCCGTTTTGCCTTTGTAAGTGCTAACGCATCGATCGCATTGGTACTTGTAAATGCTTCCGTCGTTGAATTTATCAGAATAAGTCTTTCTCTAGTGAAGTTTGATTTTAGTGCTCGGTTTCTGAATAAAAGTAACTTTTCTGTTTATATCGTGTTTTATTTTATGCTTGTTTCCAAATGTTTATGATGTTTTTGGTTCAATGGCCATGATATGGTAAGACACCTAATAGTGTGTCTGAATTTGTACATTTTGTTTCCTTCATGGAGTTTATGTTGTTTTCCCTTTCTTTTTTTCTATTATAAAGTTTGTTTTTATACTTGGCTAAAGTTTTAATGACAGTTTGTTTAAGGAGTGGCATTTGTTAATTAATGTATCAGATATTGATTCTAGTTCATGCTGCAGGTTACTGCTACTACATATATTAAATGCTGTGTTATAAATACATCATAATGTGGCAATTTCTGGTTGACTTGAGTGGGCTGAGTCCCACTTTATATAGTTGTTATCCTTACCAGATTTGTGGAAGATTTGGGTGTTAAAACCGCTGGAGTTTCTTTCTATTGTTATGTTCATGTAATTTAAAAATTGATATTCATTCTCTTCTTCATAGTGAATTTGATGTTTACGTTATTTACGTGTTGTTGAAACGACTGTTAATGGTTATTGTCTTCAAATCCACAAAATACATCGTCGACGTATCTAAACCAGTATGTGGGAGGGTGTAGAGCTGTATTGATGGCCAGAATTTCTATTTTGTTGATAAACAATTCACATAATCCAAGTGACAGAAGGCTGCACATGCTTAGTCCGTCTATCTGTTCGTAAGTTTTATTTTGACAGGTGAAACATATTTTTAGGGGAAAGTGGAACAAGTCTTTCAATATTGCCAAGCTCAGGTTGTAATGCGATTTGTAGGAACTTTGGGATATTACTTCTAGAGCTAGGTTTGTTGCTTCATCTTACAATATCATTGTATACATGAAGACTACGTAAAGACTGTACATTTTGTGATGATTGTTAAGGTTTTTGAGAATGCTTCGAAATTTTGTAACACATATAACCTTGTATTTATTGTTGTCATGCAATGGTTTGATCAGAAAATCTAGGCATCGTGCAAGCTCATGATTATAACTGCCATAAGTGAAAAGAATGGAGCGGATGTCAATTGGATTTTTGTGAATCTTCGGAGCACCGAACATACATGTGAATTAGTAACTCTTAAGCTGTTGTACATGTCTTCTGTGATGTCATTGTTCGTTTTTTAACTTTAAAAGTAGGCTATTCAATTGTCTTCCATAATATTCGTTAATGTTTTTGGATAGTTCTCTGAATTTGGTTGGATCATTTAGGTATTTTTTTAATGAGTTGTTGTAATCTTGTTTCCATAATTACAGTTTTATCACCTTTCTCAACCTTTACTATGATAATTTTAGAATTATTCCGCAATTTGTTTAGGGCTGATATTTGACGTTTCGTGACGCTTTGTTTAATTGTATGGTTTTTAAATAAATATCCTTCAATTCTACACATTTCATGGATGAAATCGTTTAGGTTTTTATTGTCATTTGGTATTTTAGGAAAGCACATTTCGTTATTCTTGTCATGAAATGTATTTATAGTTTCATTGTCCGTGTTCTTATTTTGTTGATCTTTATTTGTTTCTTTAACTTCGATAGGTGAGGTGCTCTTATTTGCAGTTTAATTCGTAGTTTTTCTTTGATTGTTTGCATGGACTAATTTTCTAGTTAAATCTCCTATTCCGGCTTTGATCTCTAAGGTAGGGATGTTTCTGTGTGTTATTGAATAACTTAGGCCTTTGTTTAGAATCTCTTCTTGTGTTGGTGTTAGGGTTGTTTTCGATAAATTTACTATATTTGTGCCTTTGTTTTTTGTGATGTCGTGGTTCCTTCTTTTGATTAACTGAACTATTTCTTCAGTATAAAAAGAAGTATGTTATAGGTCAAATCACTAAGGAGTTAATATATATATATATATATATATTAATATATATACTTGTGGCTACAACGTTTCGGGCAATGCCTTTCTTCAGGTATCACTAACTGAACAGTAAATTCGTAAACCTGAATAACATCTTATGTGACACATTGGCTAAATGGCCAGATCGGAGACCCCAAGCTTCAGGCAAAACTGTTTCTAATTTAGAATTGTTGGCCAGAGGACAGGCTACCAGTCAGCGCCCGTCGACTACGTTTACGGATTTACTGTTCAGTTAGTGATACATGAAGAAGGGCATTGCCCAAAACGTTGTATACACAATAATATATATTAATATATATACATATATTAACTCCTTAGTGAATTTCACCTATAACATACTTCTTTTTATCTGTTTTTACAACCACTACGCGTAATTTCCTACACAGTTTTATATTTCTTCAGTATGTCTAATTTCTATTTCTTTGGTTTATCCAGTTTCGGTTGATGACTCCTAAGAGCATGCGTTAGTCGTACGACGTGATGTTGAAGATTAGGTTACATAGTATTGAATATTATTTTTTCAAATTATTAATGTCTCTGTATTTTTTGTCTAATTTTTTGCATTTAGAGCCTTTTCCGTTTTTCCGATTATGGAATGAATCTTTTTATTTCGTTTAATTTGCTAAACTTTGGAATAACCTCTTCCTGCTTGCATTTTTTTAGAAATCTGAGGCTACAGATGATTTTTTCTAACTTGTTTTTGCGTTTTCATATGCCGTATTTTATGATTAGAGCTGCCTGTAAAGACGTTCTTTTAAGTGGATGTCCTGTAAGAGATCTACTATTGATATTGTTACGACAGCGGAAGTCACGTGACCCTGGTAACACGTAATGAGTATCTTGAACGTTCCTGAAGGCTCAAGCGTTTGCTAGACTCGCGCTTTTATAGTATATAAGCCGGCAAATAAAGTGACAACAATAATTGAATAGCAGACAGGGAGATAGAGACAGATAATCGAGTCAAGCCATAAGTAAAGTATGTAAATCGTTGTGAATTATAGCGAGTGTTTAAGTTAAAGTGACTGTGGAGATTTTGTGTATTGCAAAGTTGTATTGAGAAAGAATAAACTAGTTTTATTTTAGAAAGGACTTGTATCACTAAAGTTTCATCCGAAAGAAATTATACGGGAAATTAACAAACGACCAGAGATGTAACAAATTGGTGTCAGTGAGTGGGACGGAAAAAAAAAAGAAAATGGAAACGAGAGGTGGCAAATCAAACTACAGCTTAGCAGATTTGATGGCAGCAGTACAAGAACAGCAAAAGAAACAAGAAGAGAGATTATAGCAGTGGCAAAAAACCTGCAACAGTGGCAGCTGGAACAGCAAAATAAACAAGAGAGATTACAGCAGTTGTTGGAGGAAAAAGAAAAGAAACAAGAAGAACGAGAAAAGAAACAAGAAGAGAGATTACAAGAGCTGTTGGAGGAAAAAGAAAAGAAACAAGAAGAGAGATTACAAGAGCTGTTGGAGGAAAAAGAAAAGAAACAAGAAGAACGAGAAAATAAACAAGAAGAAAGTTGCCACTGCTGTAGTCTCTTTCCTTTCTTGTTCCGTTGATATTTAATACAAATTACAGTCATATTTTTCCAGCTTAGAAAAGGCGTTCATATCATAACAGCTGTTATTGTTGTAACAAATGGCTTATATAAATAGTGTTACAACTATTATTGTTGTTTTTTTTTGTCCCAACCGCCATGATGAGCTCTGAATTGAGCGAAATGCGTCGTCGGTAATGAATATGGCGAACATGGTGTGGTTGAAATATTATTATACACTCTTCTAATTCTTGAAAGGAACTAGAAAAAAGAATGGAGTATTAGAAATATAATAGGCCTAAGTATAATTAATTATAATCGTGTTTCAGCAACCAGTAAAAGGCGTTCACACCATAACAGTTGTTGATATACAATTCCATTTGTACTTCTTGGGAGCGCTGAATAAACTATATTTTGAAAACCATGCTTTAAACACGTATAAGTTATGAGGTAATGGAAAAACTAGCTTTACTTCTTAGATTTTAAAGCATGTGCACAAGAGAATACTGTGCTTAACATCTTTCTTTTACGTCTAAACCTTAAAACTGGAGATGGAATAATGAAAAGCTAAAACATCTGTCACCCAAATAAATATTCCTTCATTCAAAATACAAAAGGCATAGCCTCACTTATTATCGCAATTTCCACGCAAAGTTTTCTATTTATTTGCTTCAACATTTCGCGCATAGCTTTACTAGGGCTATTTATGCATAGCCCTCTCTAATTTCAAACTGATAGACTAAGCTACCAGAGAGTCAACGATAAGTCTGACGGCTTATAACGCATAAAACCAGGTTTCGATACGCATGTGCTCAACAGCAAAAAAAAAATGTGATAAAGGAAAGATAGCAAGTCAACAACGCCCACCGCCTACTCATGGGTTCTACTTATCTGACGGGATAGCAGGATGTGATCGCGCAACGACAGCTCCACAATGCGAAGCACTCGTCCGGCCCTTGGTCGGCGAAATCAACATTATGACGTTTCTGAAAGTCTAAGCTGAACTGATATTAGACGGTAACATGAACAGGTCATGTACATTTGCCGCACTTTGCGACCACCAGGTTGACAAATTAATAGTCATATCTGTACGCAAGCTTCTTTGTAGTTCTCTACGTAAAATAGCCGCTTACTGCTAAAGCGAACGCTCTTGAACTACAAGACTACTACAAACAAGTGGCCGAGCTTTTTCCTCCTACAAACTTTCTTTAACTCTTAAATCAAATCAACATATTCATTGTTAAAACTGTATCTCTCATAACATTCAAATATCTACACGTTAAACAAGAATCATTTAACCAGAAAACAAGAGAAACGATAAAAGAAGATTTTGTTTTGATCTGGACCAGTGTTACAATAGCTAATCGATAAATAATGGCCACTAATAGCCAATAATCTGTATATCACTCGTGAGTTTACTGAGTAAAACCTCGTGAGAAAAATACTCTCAATAACATTATCCATAGAGACGAATGTTTATTATATGTAACAAGATTTTTCTTACTGGCGGCGTAGCATTAAGTCTGAGGGCTTATAACACCTAAATTCGGGTTTCAATAACCGCAATGAGCACAGTAGAGAGAGCCCATTTGTGTAGCTTTGTGCTGAACAACAAAGAAACTTTGGTCCCCTCCAGTGGATCAGCGATAAGATTGAGGACTTGCAATGCTGAAATCCGGGGCTCGATTCCCGCGGGAGACAGAGCGCAGTTGGCCTATTGTGTAGCTTTGAGCTTAAAAATAAAGAACAAAAACTCCGACACAAAATAGCCAGTAAAGTCGACATTGCTTGCTATGATATTAAACAATTAACTGTGTACTTTTTTGGGGGGGGGGCGTGGACCAGTGGTCATCGTGCCCGCACTGTGAGTCAGAGAGTTTATGGTTCGCAACCCTTAAAAACGCGATCCTGCTCCCACTTTGGGGCGTGGGTGAGATAAAAGAGTGGCTTGAAAATCCCACTATTCGAGCAGATAAGATGAACCCAAAAGTTGGCGGTAGGTAATCTTGACTATCTGCCTTCTCTCTAGTCTATCATTTCAAAATTAGAGACGGCTAGGCACAAGTAGTCCTTGTGTAGCTATGCGAAAGATTATGAGTGAATCAAAGCTATTAGTTTACTTCTAATATAAGTATGATTTTGAAATAAACCATTAAAAGCATCAAAGGTACGCAGTGGGAAATGCTTTTCTATAAGTAAATCATTGAGTACTTCCTGGCATGGCCAGGTGGTTAGTGCGCTCGACCCGCAATCTAAAGGTCGCGGGTTCGAATCCCCGTCCCACCAAAACATGCTCGCTCTTTCAGCAGTGGAGGTGTTATAATGTGACGGTCAATCCCACTATTCGTTAGTAAAAGAATAGCTACCTTCTTTCCTATACTTGGAATATATCAGAGTTTGAGAACCAATATTTGTCAGGCCCAGTCTACGTAAACATATTCTAGCAATTAACTAGAAAACTCTACCACAACAGGGAATTTAATTCATGGGTTAATTCTCTGATGATCTTAATCTAGTAACTGCTTTGATCATCTGGTGATCTTGATCTAGTAACTGCTTTGAATCCAAGTTAGACTACTGAATAAGTAAAATAATCAACGAGAGATTAAAGAAGTTAAACCACGTTATTAAAAGGTTGAAACATGGAATTATAAAACAACCATCGCAAAGCTCCTCCCCGCTCCACCCCACCTAAACGGCTCAGGAATACGTCTGAGAGCTTATAACGCTAAAAGTCGGGTTTCGATAACGCAATGGGTCCATTGGGTAGCTTTGCGCTTAACAACAAACTAAAAACCTTGAACGTCTTCTCATCACAAAATTCACCAAACTCTCTTTAGATGAAATTACAACCCCAAGGTGATTCCTAAATGATAAATGTATTTTGTTGTTATTTGTTGTTTTAATTTATTTTCTTCTTATATTTTCCGATATATCCAAAGTAAACACTGGAGACAAAGCCTAGCAACCTAGCATGAAATTCATACTTGACAGCGGAGTTGTGTTCTGCTCTTTATTTCATCCTCTGTTTTCCCACTTGCTATCTCACATGTCCAATATTTTTCTTTCTAAGTACGTTTCCGTGTTGAAAGTGCGCATCTGGAGCAAGTTCCAATGTCGGAACACTAGATTTCATGAGCATGATTTAACAGTTGTCTATTTTATTGTTGTTTTCTCAATCGCTTATTCGAGCGAGAAGATAACCGTGAATGTTGACATACGTTTCAATATCGGTTGAGAGTTAACATGGTAAAATTGGACTTCTTTGTACAGGCTTATAACTAACATTAAATTGATGTTAGTATTTCCAAAACCACAAAGAGAGAGAAAAAAACTAACACACCAATATAAACTCTATTGCGTCACATAGTTAACAATATAAACTTCATTCTGTCACATAGTTCACAATATAAGCTTCATTGTGTCATATAGTTAACAATATGAACTTCATTGTATCACATAGTTAGCAATATAAACTCTATTGCGTCACATTAATTAACAATATGAACTTTATTATGGCACACAGTTAGCAATATAAACTTCATTCTGTCACATAGTTCACAATATAAGCTTCATTGTGTCATATACTTAACAATATTAACTTCATCGTGTCACATAGTTAGCAATATAAACTTCATTGTGTCACATAGTTAACGATATAAGCTTCATTGTGTCACAGATTTAACAATATGAGCTTTCATTGTCAATATTTAACAACATGAGCTTTCATTGTCAATATTTAACAATATGAGCTTTCATTGTCACATAGTTAACAATATAAACTTCATTGTCACATAGTTAACAATATGAATATCATTGTGTTACATAGTTAACAATATAAACTTCATTCTGTCACATAGTTAACAATATAAGCTTCATTGTGTCACATATTTAACAATATGAGCTTTCATTGTCAATAGTTAACAATATGAGATTTCATTGTCACATAGTTAACAATATAAACTTCATTGTGTTACATAGTTAACAATATAAGCTTCATTGTGTCACATATTTAACAATATGAGCTTTCATTGTCAATATTTAACAATATGAGCTTTCATTGTCACATAGTTAACAATATAAACTTCATGTCATATAGTTAACAATATAAACTTTATGTCATATAGTTAACAATATAAACTTTATGTCATATAGTTAACAATATAAATTTCATTGTGTCACATATTTAACAATATGAGCTTTCATTGTCAATAGTTAACAATATGAGATTTCATTGTCACATAGTTAACAATATAAACTTCATTATGTTACATAGTTAACAATATCAATTTTCATTGTGTTACATATTTAACAATATGAAATTCATTGTGTTACATAGTTAACAATATGAACTTTCATTGTACCGCGTAATTAAGATATTTTAAACTTTGTTATATGACACAGTTAACATATTCGAAACATTGTTGTGTGACATAATTAACATATTCTAAGCTTCGATGGGTCACATTATTAACATTTTAAACTACGCAGTGTCACATAATTAAATATCTAAGCTTATCTAGATATCTTTAAAAGCAAACTCAAGGCAGTCAGTTTCTATATGATTTTTAATGATGACTTTTAAGAGTTGTTGGTTACAATATTAATATTTCTATTCAATGGTTCTCAAAAACAAATAAAAAGTTATACACTTCCTTCCTCCGTTCTGAAATAGCCCCCCAATGGTAAGTCTGAAGGCTTATAACACTAAAAACCGGATTTCGATACCCGTGGTGGCACAGCATATTAGTTTGTCAAGAAATTAATGTCGCTTTTTTGAGATGAAAAAACCCGAACAGTTTATATAACAAAACAAAACATTTATTAAATGAAATAGTCTCCATTCTTATCAATGATGCTTTTCCATCTTACAATCAGGTTGTTAATGTCCTGTTTAAAGAAATCACTTGACTTTGAAGCAAAAAACAAGTCGATGGCCTCTTTAACACCTTCCACATTTGCATACGTTTTCCCATTAAGATGGTGTTGCAGCTAACGAAAAAGACGGTAATCTGATGGTGTCATAATCTTGTGTTGCGTCAAATGTGCCACATGTGGATGTGCATTGTCGTGGAGAAGAAGAACACCTTTCCGATTGACGAGTGAAGGGAGTTTCTGATGAAGGGCTTTATTTAAACGTTCCAGTAGCTGACTATAGATCTCTGCATTGACAGTTCGCTGTGGATTGAGGAGTTCGAAATGAATTACTCCTTTGGTGTCCCACCAAATGCAAAGCATCACTTTCTGTGGATAGAGTTTAGGTTTTTGGATCGGAAGTGGTTTTTGTCTAGGACTGGGTCATTGTTTTTAGCGTTTAATATTCGCATAGAGAATCCTTCTTTCATCACCGGTGACAATTCTGTCCAAAAATGGTTCACGCGCATTACGCACCAGAAGAGACGAAGCAACGTTCACACGATGGAAACGATGATCATCGGAGAGTTCGTGAGGCAGCCAGACACCTTCTTTATGGAGTTTTCCCATATTCCTTAGATGCTTACGTATTGTTTCATGAGACACATGCGATTTCAGGGCCATTTCACGACTCAACAAGCGTCATCAGTGCATCAATATCAATTTCAACATGTCAGCCCCTGCCATCACAGTTTTAAGGCAAAAATCACCTAAACGAAATTTGATGAACCATCGTTGACACTTACGGACATTCAAAACATTTCCATAAACTTCTTTGATATTTTTGTGGCTACAGAGGCGCCGTTTCCCCTCTTGTATTCAAACAGCATTACATGCCGAATGTGTGTCTTGTCGTGTTCCATCACTATAAGGGATTAGAGTACACTAAACTTTACACATTATACAGGCTACACTAACGTGACGCACGTGATGTACGTTTTTTGTGGTGGTGGTTAATGAAAGTGTTCCAAAACGCGACATTAATTTCTTGACGACCTAATAGATAATTCCTTGTTTAGCTTTGCGCTTAACTACAAGTAATCAACAATTCTGAATTAGAGACGTTTAATTAATATCCAGTTATATATTTTGAAAAAAGCCATTAGTAAATACTTATACTTAGGCGATCATATAGGACACTAACCATGACGACGGTTAAATATCAAGCATCAAATTATATGTTTGGTATTTAGAGGTTAATTGTTTGATCAAACGCTTCCTCTTCCTTGATGTCTTAGCGGTACGTAAGTGTTTGTACCATCTGTGATTTTTCATAATTATCTCCAATATTGTATATATATATATTAATTCTTAATTGTTTATCAGCAAAAATATATATAAGCTAAAAAAATGCGTTTTCTATGATTTCCAAACCGCTCCGATTAATAAGCAGCCGTGGAGAACAAATCGTGAACAATCAATAGCACAAACCATAACTGTTTTTAACCTCAGTGCTCACCCTAAATAAGTTTATCAGTCATAATTGTACTAAAAATTACTTTGCTTTTAATTTATATTTAAGAATAAAAGTTGTGCTTTCTTAGTTTCATCTTCTATCGAGAAGATTTTTTGTTAAACCAGAACAAAGTGAATGCTTTCCCTGATCAACCGCTTACAATAATAAAATGTGTCAATTTTTAGTTATTGTTTATTTTCTCCCTGTAATAAGGTTATAACTTATACCCGCAAAAATGTAAAAAATATATATATACTTTAGTTCTACGATATAAATATTATACTAGATGTACTTGTAAATTTGGTCCCCGAAAATGTTCTGTTTCAAGAGTAAACAAAACCAAAATTAAGAGTAACAATAAAAATGTTTCTTGTTTTTGAAGTTCGTGTGTCCTGTACTGTTGTAGCCTACAGAGTGCATAATTCTTCTCATGATTCATGGCATGCACACGTTTTACTGATGTGCGACAGTACACATTGCAACGTTAAGCGTTCCTTATGTGACGTCATTTTAGTGCCTACTGACTGACTGACAGACAGCATACTACTCTATAGTAGTGCTAGTGGTTAAAACAGGGGATCCATCCAGGCGGCATTCGGCCCCATTTCGGAGAAATAACAGTTTCTAAACTGCTAGACGGCGAAGCGTAAGAGAACTTTCAATCCTTTAGTATAAAGTATAATATAATTATAATACAATCTAAGCCTTCCGCCCCACGTGGTGTTACTCTACTATTTTTCTTGAGCACTTTGATTTTTTTCATTTCTTTTTCATTCTTGTGATGAGCAAATTTATTATTCATCGTAGTTTATTTGTTTGTAATTAACCGCAAAGCGATACAATGGGCTATCTATGTTCTGTCCACCAAGTGTATCGAAACCCGGTTTCTTAACGTTATAACTGCGCAGACATATCTTTGTGCCACTGGGGGAGGAGGGGGAGTCCTCGTGGAACTGGGAGGTAAAATATTTTTTTATTTCAGAACGAATACCGGTGTTATTAAATTCCTGGGTGCAGGTTGACCCTGTAGTAAAGCTCTAGATACCAGCGTTATTAAATTCCTGGGTTCAGGTTGACCCTGTAGTAAAGCTCTAGATACCGTTGTTACTGAATTCCTGGGTTCAGGTTGACCCTGTAGTAAAGCTCTAGA
>NW_013666126.1:297004-306903 GCF_000517525.1 Limulus polyphemus
ACCCAACTGCACCACCCGATCTCCTCAAGCTGTTGCTGAGGGATCAGTTTGCAGACGCCTTGGACAGTTCACAACTGAAGATACAAGTGAAGCAAGCACACCCCTCTGCTATGCAGGATGCAATGGCCAAAGCTCTTGAATTCGAATCCTACATTAAGTCCAGCACAGAGGTACCAAGGTTGGTACAGTCATCAGGATTCAAGGCCAGAAAAGGTCAGCTTTCAGCGAGGTTTGAGAGACTTTGCTGGCACTGTAACAAACAGAAAAAAGAAAGGAAAAACAACTTAAACCACAAGAAGAAAACAAAATGCACAAATTTAGACACACTAATAGGCCGCCATGTAACCAGAACATCATAAACATTTGGAAACAAGTATAAAAACACAGTATTAACAGAAAAGTTACTTTATTCAAAAAGCAAGCACTAAAATCAAAGGCAATTGAAGAAAGGCTTATTCTGTTGAATTCAACGACGGAAGCATTTACAAGTATCAATGCGATCGATGGATAGCACTTACATAGGCGAAACGGGACGCAACATAAACATTAGAATCAAAGAACACAAATAATCCCCCATTACACATTTATGAGTACAGCACAACGAATCAACATCCAATTAACAACTTTAAATATGTAATGAGAATAAAATTCACAGAAAAAATATAAAAGAAGCATTAATTATTCGTGAACTGAAATCAAACTTAAATCAAAACAAGGGTGTCACCCTATATGTTTTCTAAATTGGAACAAAATGCTCGTAAAACATTTCATCAATAACATAACATAATGTTTGGGGACAACATGGGACCTACTGGCCCATATCGGCTGTTCCATCCTCTAAATTAAATTAAAATAAATAAATTTAAAAAACACTTCAAACCAACTCTAATGATTCATATACTTATCAAGCTTTTTTTTTTAAACTCACTTAGATTTACTGGCTCCTCAACATCCGAAGGCAATCCATTCCAAAGGTCAACTGTTAGAAAAATAAAACTGTCTTAGTCGAAGGTGACTCCTACCCTGCCAAAATTTATATTTGTGTCCCCTAGTACTACTATTCTCACTGTTAGATATGAAAAAAGATGATGCATCAACACTATCAATTCATTTTACAATTGTAAACACCTCAATCAGGCCCCCTAATTCTTATTTTTTCAAGAGAAAACAATTTGAGAGATTTCAACCTCTCCTCGTATGACAATCCCTCCATCCCAGGCACCATTCTAGTAACTCAACAATTCTATGTCCTTCCTAAGGACTGAACACAATATTCCAAATGTGGCCTAATCAGTGACCTATACAATGAAATTATAGCCTCTTTAGAATTGTATTCAATATTTATGTAGAGACAACCTAAAATCCTATTTACCCTGACACTAGCAATAGCACACTGCTTTGATGGCTTTAGAGACTGATCTACTATTACACCAAAATCCCTTTCTTTCATAACACTATGAAGGTTATTCCCATCCAAATTATACTTATAATTCAAATTATGATAACCCGCATGCATTATTTTGCATTTATTATAATTAAAAATCATCTACCATTTATTTGCCTATCTCACTAAATGATCTAAATCCTTTTGTAAATCAACAACATCCTCTTCACAGCTAGCAACACCCAAGACCTTAATATCATATGCAAATTTAAGTAATTTATTGACCATTCCTTCATCTATGTCATTGATGTAAATCAAAAAGAGCAAATATCCTAACACTGAGCCCTGAAGTACTCCACTTGTGACATTAATCCAGTTTGACTGAACTCCATTGGTAACAAACCTCTGCTTTCTTCCATCCATCGACTCTTCTATCAAATTTCCTAACTTATCCCCCACACCTAAAGATATGATGTTTTTAGAAGTCTTTTATGTGGCACATTGTCAAATGCTTTCTAAAAATTCATATACACCAAACCTACACTCTTACCCTCATCTACATAACCAGTAACCTTTTCAAGGATAGTTACCTGATGATGGCCACACGAGTAGTCGACACGTTAAATAAAAACAACAATCTATTCAAAATCTGTACTTTGGACTTTTATCAAAGATTATAAACTGCTCAATGGACTGAATCTTATATGTTCCATCATTTTAATTTGATAAAGTTTTACTTGCAATGCGTCTGAACTTCAGATATTTTAATTCTTTAAAGTGAAGTGCTTTTATTAAGCCCCCAGTGGCACAGCGTCATGTCTGCGGACTTACAATGCTAGAAACCAGGTTTCGATACCCATGGTTTGCAGAGCACACATAGCTCATTGTATCGCTTTGTGCTTAACTTCAAATAAACTTTAAATGGCGGTGCCTCCCTAACTCAGCAATGTTTCCGTTGCGCCTCGCCTTGCCCTTCACATTAAAATAATTTTCGCAAGTGATAACAGTAAAATCAAACCTTTTTTTAATATTTCTTAAAAATGCTTGTAAGGAGTGAGTAAACTAATTTTCTTTTGCAGCCTCCCTATAGGTCAATGTTAAGGTTACAGACTTACAACGCTAAAAACTGGGGTTCGGTACTCGCAGTGGACAGAGTACAGATAGCCCATTATACATCATTCAGAAAATAAAGCTTACAACAAATACAGTCCATTTTGCTCTTGAGAAAATGCATTACCCTCAAGATTATAAATTAGGAGTGGCCTAGTAGTTAGTATATGGGAGTGCGGGGTCGAAGGCTCCAGAAGTAGAGCCTCATTTTCAGCTGCGAGAAAGCTGTAAATGTTACAGACAGTTGTTGTTCGGCCCGTACCCGAATAAAGCATTTGTAGCGACGATTGCAGCTGGCTGGCTTCCTACTCTCTGGTTAGTAATTGAATGTGTGAATAAGATAACGCTTAGATTGAAATTACATATATCGATTTATTAGTCCTCGGCGTTTTATTGTTCCCTAAAGAAGGTTTGAGAGAAAAATCACTGTAAGAGAACTATAGTTACGTGAATATAGTTTTAAATATATGATATATCACACGTAAACGTAAGAGAATGTTAGATGCATCTTATACCCTTTACCAAACATACATACAAAATTCTGTACATATACATACACATATGTGTTAAAAACAATTAATTTAGAATACACTGTCATGGCTTCTCTTCATTTTCCATTTATCTACATTGTTCCGTTGATTAAACAACTAATTTATAATACATTGTCATAGCTGCTCTTCATTTTCCATGTATCTACATTGTTCCGTTAATTTAACAACTAATTTAGAATAGATTCTCATGGCTTCTCTTCATTTTCCATGTATCTACATTGTTCCGTTGATTTAACAACTAATTTAGAATACATTGTTATGGCTGCTCTTCATTTTCCATGTATCCACATTGTTCCGTTGATTTAACAACTAATTTATAACACATCGTCATAGCTGCTCTTCATTTTCCATGTTTCTACATTGTTCCGTTGATTTAACGACTAAATCAACGGAACAATGTAGATACATGGAAAATGAAGAGCAGCTATGACAATGTATTATAAATTAGTTGTTAAATCAACGGAACAATGTAGATGCATGGAAAATGAAGAGCAGCTATGACAATGTATTATAAATTAGTTGTTAAATCAACGGAACAATGTGGATACATGGAAAATGAAGAGCAGCCATAACAATGTATTCTAAATTAGTTGTTAAATCAACGGAACAACGTAGATACATGGAAAATGAAGAGCAGCCATGACAATGTATTCTAAATTAACGACTAATTCAGAATACATTGTTATGGCTGCTCTTCATTTTCCATGTATCTACGTTGTTCCGTTGATCTGACAACTAATTTAGAATACATTGTCATGGCTGCTCTTCATTTTCCATGTATCTACATTGTTCCGTTAAATTAACAACTAATTTAGAATAGACTCTCATAGCTGCTCTTCCTTTTCCATGTATCTTCATTGTTCCGTTGATTTAACAACTAATTTAGAATACACTATCATGGCTGCTCTTCATTTTTCATGTATTCATATTATTCCGTTGATTTTTTAAAATGTCAGTACAACAGTAATGAACACGCATGCGATTCCTCTTCACTTGAATAATATCGACATAATGAATCAATCAACTAAACTATCAGAACACATATTAGAAGAACCAAGCTCAAAGGAGAAGGATGACTAAGAACTTCAACCCCATAATATAATTTATTCTAACTTAAGATATATTGTTATTTCTTAAGAGTTTCAATTCGCTTTCCAAGAAATATTAACATAGTAATATCTTTGTTGACCAGCAAGACGCGTTAAATATTTTCTAACGTGTAACGTTATAATTAACGATATTTATCCTAAAACGAAGGTTAATTTATTACCTTCATATCAGATAATGAACGTGTTGATATAAAACTAGCAATAAATTCAGCACGTTTTCCTCTTTTCATATACGAATTTTCTTGATAATAGCCTTTATATACGATCATATGTTTGAGATGTGAATATCATTCTATTGTTTGTTATGCTACGTACTTATGGAACCACAGACGTGTCTGTTCTTTCCAGTGTAAAAATACCAAATTGGTTTAATACCTTCACACATTCCTTTGTGGCATTTACTAAAGGAAGTTTGCACATCATTTTTAACTATTGATAGCATCAGTAAGTCATTATCTGCTGTACATATTTTTAGTATAAAGTAATGTGCACGGATAATAAAGAAAACTATTACCCTATTCCTGGGATTCATGGTTTTGTTTGATTTTAATCACAAAGTGAAGCATGTCTTGAAGGTAATGTATTACTTTGACAAGGGTATTAATGACTTTCAAACTGACAAGGCCATATCTTTTATGCTTGAAATAAATTACGATAGCATGTGTCACATGAACTGTGCAGACATTACTTTTTATAGCGAAAAGATGGAAGCATTGTTTGTTGTTGTTTATTTTTTAAAATAACAAGAAAAACGTTTATGAAGTTAGATTGAGTTGTTGGAAGAAAACGAAATAATGTTTTTATTTTCGACTCCATGGATGACAGTCTCGTACTTGGAAGTAATAAAAAAAGGGGCGTTGAATATTCAATGAACAAATTAAACACTAAGAATTAAAATTATTTACGATTGATACAATTACACATTTGAAGGAGTCAACAAAGCTTTGTTTCACAAATTCTAAATTCTTTCATCTGCAAACTGCTATAGTTTAGATTGATAATCATTATCTGGTTGTTTGTAAATGGGTGATATGTGAATCAGGTGTTCAGAGTGACATAGCTTTGGAAATTTATCCTTTAAGATCCAAAGATTGGGGTTAAAAAATGTACATTTACTCTAACGACAGATAATTTGTAGGATCAACTTACCATATTTCCTATACATTCACGTTGGCATTCTTTACAAAATATAGGAGTTCCTAAACCGTCAGACCTGGAGTTTAGATTTTTTTAATTTGTTGGCATAACCAATAAAATACCTTTTTATTTTTCAAGAAAACCCGTGAAAGTAAAGAAATTTTAATCGTTTAAATGTCTAAGAAGTAATCTCATGACCATATTATAGATGGATGCCATAGACAAAAGAGATGAGCAGTTGTCGGTAAATTATGGATAGTCTGAGACGCTCGAAATGTAGTTTAGTATGTAATACCTCTGGTGCCTTTTGTCTATATATTACTGCTATTGATAATGCACGCGCCAACTCTCGCTCTTAACTGGCAATATTTCACAAGGAGCTTTCAAAAAAACAACAGAACGAAAAACATAAAAAACAACACAATACACAGTGGCAATACTTCACAGAGAGTTTTCAAAAGAACAACAGAACGAAAAACGTAAAAAAACAACACAATACACAGTGGCAATACTTCACAAAAAGTTTTCACAAGAACAACAGAACGAAAAACGTAAAAAAACAACACAATACACAGTGGCAATACTTCACAAAGAGTTTTCAAAAGAACAACATAATAAAAAAGTAAAAACAAAAACAAAAAACAACACTCACGTTGATCTTATGTATGTAGAGATCAGAATAAATGAAAAAAACTAACCACGTCGTAAATGGATTATATGTATATATTTTGCTTGATTAAATTGTTGACCAAAGCTTTGTTATGTTATAGTTGTATTGCGTTTATTATAAATTGTTTTTTTGTAATTTTTGATACATACTATATATGCTACTGGCTGAATATAATTAATATTTTTGTCGAAAATACTTATGCTTCTAAACTTAAAACACAAAATATTAGTTATAAATTGCTAGATTTCGAGTAACATTTCGTATACTTTTCCAGTTTTAATTTGAAATTACTTTTCCTGAGGCTAGCTGCACTGAATGCTCGTCTAAAGGTGAATCGAATATTTGTAGTGTAAATAACTAATAATTAGTTCCAAAGAACGTGGAATAAAGCGCTAAAGCTAAAATAAAATTTTATTTATGTTATAAGGGAAAATATGTTTCTTCGTGGATTTTTAAAGCTTCGAAAACATGTCAGGAAAGAAGCAATGGAAAAAATTAATGTCAATAATTGCATTGATAAGAACAGTGGTAGACCTAGAGTACTTATGTAGATTCTTTGCGTTTCCATTAAAAACCACATTATTTAGCATCATAAGACGGTAAAGTACACGTTTCATATGCTTTGAAGCAAGTTCTGCTTTTAATAAATCTTCGTATTACTTATGTTTAACTTGCATCAGTTGCATCATCCACACGTAAAGATTTAATTTAGCTGTACGAATACATAGCTCTCTCAAATGGTTTAGATAAAACGAGTCAAAAATAAAATATACTGTGGAGGACATAGATATGAAAACACACCAGTTATACGCATACAGGAGTCACAAACAATGAGTAGAGGCAATCAGATGGTTAACTTATAATGTTACAAAAGATAACCACAGGAAAAACATAAGATAAAGCAAATAAGGTTTATAATGTAGCAGTATTATGTATGGGAGTCTTTTGATTTACACAGAGAATAACACCTTGTTTTCATGATTCTGTACAATCTATCAACGTACAATAGTGTAATATTGTTCCAAGTAACCTATTTTATCCCTAAAATTCAGCCACATTGTTTGGTCACCTTTTCATCTTTTTAGCTTTTACATAAACTTAAACAACCTCAAAAATGTTCGGATCGGGGTTTTGTGCAGGCCAGGCCATGGTTGCGAGTGTTTTAACGGTATACTGTTTTGTTAAGATATTGTTTCACAGCACATTTGCTGTATGCTTGGGATAATTGTATTTCTAGAATATGAAAAGTGGGGTTAATGAGGGAATTGCATGATGGATCAGAACCTGCATATATTTATGTCAGCAGTCAAGGTGCCATCAATTTTGTGTTAGGTCACCAGTACCGCAGATGTGACTACAAGCTCGTACTGATCTCCCACATGTTTCAATGTATATGTTATAAATTAACTATTACACTATTGTGCTCTTTGATGTCAAATGAACTGTCTTTGGTTTTTACTGAACAATTTAAACCATAAATTGGATTCATCAGTTAACCGCTGATGCCTCCATTTCTGCTCAGTGTTTGTAGACCGTTACACATTTCAACATTTCGGTTTTCGAGCAGTTACACATTCATTAAATTCACCCAGCGCTAATTTATACCTTACCAATAATTACATCTAGTCATTAGGAAAATTTGTCTCCACCATTGTTTATCTCGTAAAGAATATACAATAAGATATTTAATATCTCGTTTGTAGAGTATCAATTTCAAAATTGGCCACTTCTAATATTATCATGCCTTACGGTCTTCAAAGTCTTGTGTACAGCTTCTACTGAAACGCTGAGTTCTGCAACATCTTTGGAGCATCTTTGAAAAGCCAAAACTTTGATTTTTATGTGATTGTCATGCAAGATTTCATTTTTAGTAAACCGCTGTCAAAATATTAGCCATATTATTGAGAGACTATACTCTGTATGTTTGTTTGATAAAATGTTGTCAAAAGCTTAGTCATATTATCGAAAGATTCTATGTATATGTGATGCGCAAATAAACTGTTGTTTAAAGGCCTAAACTTATAGGTTTTATACACGTGCGGCGTTTTTTGATTGGTTGGATGACAACCAGTCACAGTTTAGACTATAAGCATGTGACAGTACTCTGGTTCGGTTAATTTTCGTATGTTGACTGGGTAGCACTACCATAGTATCTGCTTGTTATATGCATTTTCTTCACCTTCCCATAATAAATTCCAGTAATTTATACATATAAATGAATGCAAGTAATATCAGTCTAAGAACATAAATTTATGTGTATTAATTATTTAGAACAAATATGTCACTCTATCATAGCGAAACTTGTTGTATGTGACCATTGTTCTTCAGATTAGAATTATAATGTTTAAAAAATATAAAGCATAATGATGGTTTTGTACATAGATGCCTTTCACTCATTGTATTTTTGTCTTGCAGAGAAACTGACGTTGATAAATCAGTAGTTCCGAACTTCGTCCATCACTGATGTCACTTCACGAGCAATATAGCAACTCCTGACAGGATTGAACAAAAGGTTTAGCCTATACCAGGAAATCTGCCATGAAATATGGACATTCCCTAAAAAATTAACAAACTTAAAAAATTACATGAGAAACATTTCCTGAATTTTCTCATGTTCTACCTCGCCCACTTTTGTCATTAATAGTACCAGTATAATTTACTGTCTTGCATACTGCTTCTACTTAAACATGGAGTTTTGGAACAGTTGTTCACGTGGAGAATCTTTGACCAGCCAAATCTTTGTGTTCTTTATAAAAAAAACAAAAAACGTATACTTTGTGGATCATCGGTTTGCCCTTGAATATTTTTCAAACATACGGCATTATTGCTTAATTTTCTTTGCTTCAGAAATTGCCTCGTGTGATATTATCCTATTTTAGTTTAAACAAATATATTACAAATACGAAAGAGTAAGTCATACTATAGAGTTGGCCATGGAAAATTACCGTTTCTTCATTTGTTCAGTGAGGAACCGAAAACAATATACACCTAAACAGAACGCTTTGTTATTCGAACGTTATATATATATATAAACAAACGACAGATATGGATATATATATATATATATATATAACGGTATCTCTTGTTCAAAGTTCAAAGACAAATTTCATTGGCTGATTTTCCTGATCAGTAAAAATTATTTTTAATTAATTTGATAAAGGATCTGAGCTCAAGTAATTTTGCAGTTTCTGACATTCACTCTTTAGTCTCGAGAAATCACATGCTATAAAACAAAAACAACAGTACTAACATCGAATCGATAACCTACAACGTACAATTTATTTCTAAAAAACGTAAAATGGCTCAGCATATTTTATATATATATTAAGAAAGTAAATAAAAAATGATTGGGCCTCTACTTCGTTCATGCATTTAAATGTAACAATTGCATTTAATAACACAATAATGTATTAATGCCATGGAGGCTGGCAGATATTTTCAAGGTAACAGTTTCTAAACCTCATCCGTTTGACATAAAAAAAAACTTGTCTTGTTTCTCAAATCAATAATATCAAGAAGAATTATGTTTAAAATGGCTTGTTGCAATAACAGCACATTAGCTATAAAAATAATGTATGTTTTCGTATTTAAATTGTCATCACCATTCACCTTCATGTAATTAAATTTTGATCTTAAGAGTTTTCAATAAAACTTAAATTTGATTATCGTTTTGAGTATACAATTGCCTACACTATGAAGCTCGCCAAATAAACTAAAATCTTTATGGCAATACTTTAGAACTGTTTTGATAAAGAAGCAAGAGTTTCTTCATCTAGGAATTTAAGCCAACGAATTGAAAAACTTTTTACTGAATTTATAAGGTATCTTTAATTTTGAGGTCACTTGAGAGTATTATTATTTTACTGTGTATTATTGGTACTTCTATATAATTAGTATTTCTATAAAATATTTTATTTTATATATATATAAATTTAACG
>NW_013666126.1:307854-309831 GCF_000517525.1 Limulus polyphemus
ATGAAATAAATTGAAATTTCTTTCTGTTCTTAAAGTTGCTATTCGAGGAAAATGATTCAAGTTTGAAACCAAATTACAACATAAACCAAAGCAGATGGGACTTTTATCTGCTGAAATTGAAATAATTGTATGAAAGTGAATATCACGACTAGACATTTAAATAAAACTCAAACTTTCTGTGATAATTAAATCAAACTATTGTTACAAAACAAATATATAAACTTGTTTACAGAATGTAATGGATCAGTTTCAATGAACGAATATATGTCTTCTTGAATAAAAAATATCTCGTTACATTCAAAATAAAGTTACGTTTGGAACTCATCTCTTACGTCAGCAATAAGGAGATAGTCTCTGATGTCCAGCTGAACGTAATTTTAGATCATAATAAAAGAGTACTGTTATATCAATAAATCAATGAAATGGGTAGAAAAGAAACAGGCAGGATTTGTTTGCTTGCTATAAACCGTAAAATTACAAAATGGGTTGTTTGTACTGTTCGTATCGCGGGTATTAAAACCGGATTTTTAGCGTTATAAGCCCTCGGGTGTTTCACTGAGCCATCAAAACGGGAAAGAGAAGAAGCTCAGTTAAAACAAATCCAATGTTCCTCATACCACATTTTGGAATATGATTTACAGTAATGTACATTGTACAAAACAGGTAAAAAAAGTCAACATCAAGATTGATTGACTTTTACATCACCAGCTCTTGGACGAGCATAACCTAAGGTCTGAATAACTCTGACCCTCTGCTTATTCAAAACAAGCCAATATATTAGCAAAACAATTTGACCAAATCGGCTACGTTCAGCTGACGAGTCCTTTCGTCAATACCAGAGCTAATTAAGCCGGCTGGAATACGACAGACCTAGTAGTAATGCTTAGAGACGGCTTGAATGGGTAGTGAAGAAAAACTTTAACATAACAGCAAATGTACAAGGTTTTATCATCATCAGGTACAAGTAGTTTACACTGACACAGATATATATATATATATATATATATATACAGTATGGAACACCAACTAGCCTGCTACCTCAAACAAGATGATTACGGCAATATACAACACGCTATCAACCAAAACAACTCATTGTTGAATCAAGAAAAGAAGTCTATACAATATAAGAAACTAGATCAACTAAGGAAACTACAACAACTTGAAGTGAAACACAACAATGCAGCTCAGCCTAACCTTGTAATCAACAGATCTGACCAGACACTCAACGACACAGAACTTCAAACAAAGGCCTCAACTTTGCCGTCAACCACAAAACAGCTCCATGCCTAGATTTCAAGGCGTGCCTAGAAGATGTAGCCAGCAGACTAGTGACACACTACATAAAAGAACGAAAGACCACCTCTACCTCAAACATCCTCCAACTACAGAAATAACAAATCCATGACATCAGCCAACAGCCTTTTATTACAGGCAACTACAACAACATGTGGTTTCCTGAAGTTCCCAAAAACTATATTTCAAATAACTTTTTTAAAGACTATCAAACAAGACTATTAATATAGTCAACCAATCCCGTTAACTGAAAAGTAACCTCTCAAGTAACGAGATCAAATCCATTTATAATCTGAAAAAAAGACACATTAAAATTCTAAATTCTGATAAAGGCAACACCACTGTAATCATGAACAATTCAGAATACATCCTACAAAATGAACGACATCCTTTCCGATAAAAATAAATTCAAAGCCTTCCCAAACAACCCAACAAACACACACGAAAAACAACTAAACAGAACTTTATTACAAATGAAAAAAGATAATTTAATTACTGACGATCTTTGTTTTTATCTACGCAAAACTGATTCACGCACACCACAATTCTATGGCATTCCTAAACCACACAAACAGGACTGCCCCTACGACCTACGCTGTCCACTTATGATTCCTTCAACTACAATCTTGGCAAATACATAGCCTGGGCTCTCACACCATATGTAACATCTGCAGGTTCATTTTT
>NW_013666126.1:310831-321983 GCF_000517525.1 Limulus polyphemus
AGTAAATCTATTAAAAACACAGTAATTGTAAACAAAGAACCAAAATAAACAAACGAAAACCAAGGAATCCATCTTAATTGAACAAAACAACCCTACTCTAAACCAACACCCTAGAGTGCCAAGATATCTAATTCTAAGTCGTGCAATAATATCCGGTCATGTGACCTCTTTGTTCCATACTGTGTATATATATCTGTGTCAGTGTAAACTACTTGAACCTGATGATGACAAAACCTTGTCGAAATGTTGTACATTTGCTGTTATGTAAAGTAATTGTTTTGTTTTTTAGTCCTATTTAGCCGAAATAAAAAGACAAAGAAAATGTTATCTTGAAATACAAATTCCATTATATAATATACAAAATGAGAGACAGATAAGAATCTAATGCTTATTTATTGTTTTAAGTCTAACATTTCGTCTATACAATTGCTACATATATTGTAAAAAATGTTAAACAATCTTGTCACTGATTAAGATGTAACAAAAGCTGTTTCTAGTTTACAATTTAATTCTAAGATTAGAGTTCTTTACAATCTCGTTAGGTATTTTTGTTTGGTGCAGTCTAATGCATATATTTTTATTATTTTCATTACACTAGGAAACTGTGATAATAAAAAAGATAAAACACGGATACTAGCAAAGACCGGATGAATCTATTTAGTGCTAGCAATTTGCAGTGCTTTTCGGCAAGAGATGAGAGGTGTATCTATGCAATCTTACCACAAATACCAAAGAAACAGTTGACAATTTGTCAAAATATGATAGGTTAGCGATAAGTCTCGTACTCAAGTACATATACATCAATAGTAGTTTACCTTTTAAGGTCAATCCATAAAGTCACAAGTAAGAGTTTCAAAAAACACTATGAAATTATGTAATAAATTTGGTATACACGCAACTAGGGCTTATCCTGTCTTTATTTATCTGATACAAATAAGAACGTTATCCCACTGTAGCCTATTTAATTGACCTTAAAACTGACATTTTTTGGAACAAATATTTAGTTTACATTGTTCAAAAACTTGCGTTAAAACAACACAACTTGTATTCTGTGGAACGCAAGCCTAATGTTTGAATGACTATGACACATTCTTTAGTTAAAAACAACTTACCCATGTGTGCTAACAAAACATAGCACAAATGTGTTTCCTGAAGCATAATTTGTGTGTTGTAGGAAATCCAACATTCCACATTATAATAATAGTAAATTAAGGCATTTGATAACGTAAATTAGAGTCAGTGTGTATGTATTTTATGAGAAAGCCACATCAGGCTACCTGCTGTGTCCACCGAGGGGAATCAAACCCCTGATTTTAGTATTGTATGTCCGTAGACTTACCACTGTCCCTTCGGGGGACAAATTAGAGTCAGAATTTGTATAAATATTACTTAAAAACTGTATCAGATGAAGAGAGGCTCTTTTCTACCATATGCTACTCCTAAACTGTTCGATTCGCACTGCATCGTAAGAATGCGACTTCACAAAAATACAGTGTATTTAAATGAACATAATTTTGAATTGAAAACCACACGTCATTTGTATTGTTAGAAAACACAAAACTCTTGGGTGTTTATAGCGCTATGGCAGGTGTTATGAATAATAGTCCACAGATACAGCTTTTGAGTGGATTGTATATATTTATTGTTAATTTTTGTTGCAACATTTCCACCATTCGTGTGGCCATCATCAAGTAAGTGTCGTCTATTAAGTGAAATACTGCACGAGAAAAAAAGCTTGATAAGTATATGAATCATTAGAGTTGGTTTTAAGCTTTTTTTTAAATTTATTTATTTTTATTTAATTTAGAGGATGGAACAGCCGATATGGGCCAATAGGTCCCATGTTGTCCCAAAACGTTATGTTATTGAATGAAATGTTTTACGAGCATCTTGTTCCAATTTAGAAAACATATAGGGTGACACCCTTGTTTTGATTTAAGTTTGATTTCAGTTCACGAATAATTAATGCTTCTTTTTTTTTCTGTGAATTTTATTCTCATTACATAATATTTTAAAGTTGTTAATGTTAATTAGATGTTGATTCGTCGTGCTGTGCCTCGTAAATGTGGGATTGTTATGTTTTCGATTCTAATGTTTATGTACGTGCTATCTCATCGATCGCATTGATACTTGTAGATGTTTCTGTCATTGAATTTATCAGAATAAACCTTCCTTCAGTGACCTTTGATTTTAGTGCTCGGTTTTTGAATAAAAGTAACTTTTCTGTTTATACTTGTTTCCAAATGTGTATGATGGTTTGGTTACATGGCCTATTTGTGTGTCTTAATTTGTGCATTTTGTTTTCTTCTTCGGGTTAAGTTGTTTTTTTCTTTCTTTTTTTTCTGTTATAGAGTTTGTTATAGGTTCTAGTGACAATATGTTTAGGGGAGTGATATTTGTTAATAAATGTGTCAGATATTGATTCTAGTTCATGCTGCAGATTACTGCTACTACATATGTTAAATTCGGTGTTGTAAATACGTGATAACGTGCCACTTTATATAGTTGTTATCTTTACCAGATTTGTGGAAGATTTTCGTGTTAAAACCGTTGGAGTTTCTTTCTATTGTTACGTTCATGTAATTTAATACATTCTAGTTATATCAAATACATTACATAACTGATTAAAGCTTCGTTGGATTAGACTTACGATTTCGAAAACTCAAAATCGTGTTTTAATAAAATACGTCATCATTTTTGTGCAAGGTAAGAAAATTATGTTGAATTGCATGGTACGTAACTGTAGAATTAAGCATTTTTAAACATCTATACTTAATGTTCCTTAAAATTAGCTTAAGAGGGCGTTACTTAACATTAGCTTGCATGTTGTTTAATATAAATTTGAGCGTTTAATAATATTAGCTCGAGTGTTGCTAAATACTAAATAACATGATAATGATCTTGAGTTCTACTTAACGGCCCATGCTATCATTTTGACGAAAGGTAGTCTAACTCCACACTATATGCGAGTCCGTATAAAATTTCCAGTCAATGTTTCTCATAACATCTTTATTTTCATTGACGTTTCCATGGAGGATAGGAAGAGCAGTTCTCTAGCATGAGGAATAGCTGCCCAAACATGTACTGCACCACCTCCTGTGTGTTCCCTGTAAGAAAGTCAGTCTTGTATCATCTGTTCTCCAGGCAAACAACGAACACGAATCTTACTATCAGCTTTAATAAGTTGGAAACATGACTCATTTGAATTGATGATATGTCGCCAGTGTCCTAACTGTAAGTTGGCATATTATCTTGTCAAAGTAACATGATGATGGTGGTGAATTCTGGTTAATATGGGTTTGCAGATAGCCGTTCCTACAAAATATTCTTGATTGGTCAGTCTTCTAGTTACTGTTCTTCTGGATACTCTGAAATGAATGTATTTGTGCCATTCCTGTCATAAGGTGTTGCAAGACTCCTTTCGACCTTGACCTGTTAACCTGATCAAAACACGTTCATCTCTGGCAGCAGTTTTCCGATGTCTACCAATAGACTTTCCTAGAACAACGTTTTCTGTAGTCAGATGACGCTCCAGAATTCTGGATACAGTACACTGGAGGTACTCCACTGTTCAGGCAATGTCCGTTTGCTTCATACCATTTGTGAACAGCGGAACTATATGACGCCCTTTAACTTCTGGCACGTTACGAGATATAACTCTACATCAAGTACAGAGAAATTGTCCGAACAAAGCATTGATCTGTTTCGAAAAATATTATACCAAAAGCACGCCATTTTATACAAAACAAGTGTGTATGTGTGTTTTGACGAACAAATACTCAAAACAATTTATACAAACCAGAATAACAACTCGTACATGTTTGTCCTATCATATACTACCTACTCTGTTACTACTCGGGTATTCACTCAATAACTACTCCCCGCATGTAGACGATAACATCAATATAGAACAGTATGCAAACATTTTGGACAAGATTATAGTTATAAATATATTAATATTTTATTTCTTCCTTGATTGTTTGTTTGTTTGTAATTAAGCACAAAGCTACACAAAGGGCTATCTGTGCTCTGCCCACCACGGGTATCGAAACCCGGATTCTAGCGTTGTAAGTCCGCAGACATACCGCTGTGCTACTGGGGGCTTCTTCCTTGAAAAAAAATTAAACAGGATAAGATAAGATATTTCTATGTTATTAGCTCAAAGTAAATTTTATATACTAAGTCATCAATATTTTCGTCTTGTATGTCTTAAAATCAACTTATCATTCAAATTATCACACTTTCTAAATTCCCATTATTAATGAAAAATACTTGAACATTCTTTTTGCATGTTTTTAGAATTTCCGGCTGCCCCTGATTTTAAAGTTATACGGAAGATTGGGTACGTTCTAATTGAACAATTTTGAATAAGCAAATTATCAAGCCAACTGACAATCGCAGCCAATATTAAGTCGCTGTGAAATGATGGCATGTATAAGAATAACATTTTGACATTTTTTAACGTTACGCAGGTAGTATGATGCCATCAAAATGTAATAGGAAAGAATGTAACAGCCATTTCCCTAGCTAAATATTCATACTCTCAGATCATAAAGATGTATTAAGATTGGGGATTTGAAATTTCCAAGAGAGGGATAATTCTTGTTCTGAATGATATTGAAAAACAAAGGAATACAGATCAACTAGGGGACCCAGGACCACCCAGAAAGAAAATTGCAATAAGTCGAACTCAACTGTGATAAGGAAAGCTCGGCGTCTAGTAACAGCTGATATATCAAGAATACAAAAGTTAGTTGAAGCAACTAAAATAAACATAATCAAAACTTCTCTCCGTCTGGAAAAGCGAGAGGCAGTGAGATTCCAAAACCTTTCTAATGTAATTTACTCAGCCTCTATAGGCTAGAGAAAAAACAGTCAGTTAATAGCATGCACATCAATCTAGAGCTTCTTTTGTCTAAATAAATAGTAACATGTCCACTGCCCAAAATACGGAGCGCAAATGCATCGGGACGTGAACCACAACTCCTTAGATTCACAGGATGGACATGCTAACTACAAAGCTATGTTCGGCCCTTGAACAATTTTGCAGTTTTCATTGGCTGTGATTGTTGTAATGTATTCGTAACTGGTCAGGGTGAACACCATGGTTTGGCGCTAGCGTTATAGAGCTCATATGCATGTTATTGGAATTTCAGATGATTGATAATGATACATTTATATTTCAACACATTTCAACCTTATGACATGAAATAGAAGTATCTGTAAAAATCAAAAATTGGAAGATAGAGTTTCATTTGTCGGAAAACGAAACCGGTTTCTTATTTCATAAGGCTTTTGCTAGTTCGCCAATAAATCTTACATGAAATCAGACTCTATGAACACAACGAAACTCGCAATGTTTGCCTAAAGATTGAATTTCAAATAATGGTATGGATGTTGTGTTTGCTTTAACTCTGAAATCTCAAGTTCTGTGCAAACATAAAATTGATTGATAAGTTTGAACTATAAGATAAATGCCTAATATTTTTCGAAAATAATCTTATTTATATAATTTATTCGAAAAAAAAAACGTTTTGTATTACAAAGACTATTAGAAACGTTGTATTATTTTATAGTCTAGTGGCTATTCTGGGTCTCAGTGTAGTGATCTGATTCCTCTCAGTGATTACTGAAGGTATAGTTAAATCACATCCACGTTTATGTAACAAACACATGTTGATGCTGTGGTATTGGGTATAGTTTGTGATCTAGCACATGCACAAAATGTGTAAATAAATGTGCGGCTCCTTTGAAACTGTACAGTGTAGGAATAGTGAAACGTTATTTTCACTGCAAAATTCTTCCACAAGATGGTCATTAAAAATCAATACCACCGAAATTAATTAAACGGTATTACTTTCTCCTTTGATCTCTCAAGCTCAAAGTTGACTTATATACGATTTTTAGAGTGAACATTATAAAGTATTCTCTAGTTCTTGCGCTGATAAAACACAAAACAAACAAATTTAAAGAGATAACCTATGGATGATTTTGATTGGATTAGAAGGTAACTTAGTGGCTTGGTAAGATCTCGTGTAAATGTTTATGTTCGTACCTTCACAGAAAAGAAACTTATGGTTATTCTATAGCATTTTACTGGTCACGTTTAACGAACGATCCACTTTTAAAGTATTTTGTTCTGTTAATGATCAACCTTTGTCCATTGTTACGAAATTATAATAAAAAACGACAAATTGCAAATTTTGGATGATTATCAAAAATTTTGAATTTTACTTGACAGTATATTTTTTTCTCCCTTCTCACCTTGGTAAAATATTACAATTAACAAATCGGAGGGTACTGCATTATACCACTGCTGTTGGATACCTAGGCAGAAGCTAAAGTTTTTTGTTTTTGTTGTTGATCGTCTCCACACAAATCCTAATAGTAACCCATGTGAACTGTAACTAGTTTTTGCTCCCCTTCCCCTACTATGCATCAAAATAGGGTGGGCATTACTATTCTATTATGCAACAAGCTATATTACTGAAGAAAAAGACCAAGAGTGCTATTTATATGGGAAGAAAACGATATTCAACATATACAATTTATAAGTTGGACGTAAGCATTCGATATTTATATCCTTCACATATTATATTGTTCATGTTATTTTGTGACAGGGTTCCTGTAGTATTAGTTCGAAATCTTGGGACTGCTTTTCTTGACAGAGATGATAAGGCAATCGACACCAAATTATTTATTTTTTGGCAAGCGTGAAAAGCATAACCTTTAAATATGTATATGTTATTTTTCTGTTTTAAAACGAAATAAGGTAACTATATGGAGGTAATAGTGAGGCTAACTATAAAAACAAATAATTCCCACAGACAACTTCATTTAACGCAATGCGATGGAATCCTCTATAACACGAACTTAGTCTTGAAATAAACGATGGTCTTCAAAACATTAAATAAGTAATTCTAAAGAAAGACACTCATAACATAAATAGAAAACTTAACCCTATATTAATATTGCCTTTTGGTAAACTTTCAAATGACTTAACTGTATGATATGGACTGTACTTAGTATACTTAAAACAGAACTCAGGCACTTTAGTCACTACTTTCTCAGGTGTTACATTTATCTACACATATGATTTTATATATATTCCATCAGACTTTTTAGAAATTGCAGTGCTAACAATTTTCGTATTTTTACTCGAATTATCGGTGTAGTAGACATTATGGAGTTGTTATCAGGGCGCGGAAGGTCAAATGTCGCTATACATTACATGCCTTAGTCTCGACTGATAATCGTTTAATGTATTTTAATTTACAAATATTGTTTAACTTCAATGTTCGAGTTTTGACCTCCCTTTATGATAAGGTTATAGTTTATTCCTTACGAACACTGTTTCTGTCGGTGAGATGTCTACATTTATAAAAGAATGTTATGAGTTGAAATGTTTGTTTGAAGTGAAGCACAAAGCTACACAATGGGCTATATGTGCTCTGCTCACCACGGGTATCGAAACCCGGTTTCTAGCGTTCTAAGTTCGTAGACATACCACTGTGCGACAGAAATGTCTAGCTTCCCTTTTATCATGGTTGTACTAACGATAGAACTGTACTTCAATATTTCTGCATCGCTAAGCTCTGATGTCTGACAGATTTTGTTTAATTCAGCAAGCGAAGTATAAGCATCGATTCGATAAGAAAAAAATCAGAAGACGTTCTTAACTTTTAACGTGAAGAAAGAAATCAACCAGCGCTCCTGACGTCCATGGATAGCTACAGAAAACTAACTATGAAATAAATGCCGACTCAGACAAATAAGCGAATTACTTTGACAAAGAAACTTATAACTTCCATCACATAATCCATCCAAAGCCTATCATAAAAGAAAAAAATAAATATTCTATCTGCTTCTGATTAATGCCATTATTTTTTTATCATAGACTAGTTTTTTATTGTATGTAGTAAGCATACAGCTACACAAAGGGCTATCTGTGCTCTGCCCACCACAGGTATCGAAACCCGGTTTTTAGCGTTGAAAGTTGTGCCACTGGAGGAGTGGCTAGTCCTTTGTACTTTCATTCTGTTTTTAACTATCAAACTTCGAATAATGAACAACTGCATAACAAAAAATCGACACTCACTTGTTGTCAATTAAAATATTTTTTAAACATAATCGTAATATTATTAGTCATTGATATTGCTTAAGTTTCGAGCTTTCATTTATAAGTTATAATAACACTATATCGTATATAAAATATGATGAAATATACACCAAAAACTTTAAGTAATAAAATTATTATACGATATAATTTATTTAAGGAATATTTTGTTTTGCTTCTTGCCAAACAAGCAAACTGGTGTGTTTTTTTTCGACTAATTAAGAAAGGTTCTAACGGGTGTGGCAGCTCAAAACTGCTTGAACGTAAAAATCTTATTTGTTCAGCTTGAAAAAGTAGAAATATATCTAAAAACAAATCTGTCTTGTGAAATAATTTGCTACTGGAAACGCATTATATTTATGTGAAAACAGAGAAAGCTATATGTAATTAAACAAAAGTTACTCCCTTGATGAAACTAAATCTCTCTAAGTCAAAAGAAGCAGTCAAAATACTGTTATTTATCACTGTTATCCTAATTAAATTTTTTTTTTAAAAAGTAGAATAAATATTTTCTGTCGTGATTAATTTTCTTTATGAATGACGTTGAAAAATGTTTTTTTTTACCGAAAAAAGAGCGATGTATACTATTACAGGCAATAATAATTAAATTTTATTAAAATCACTACAGGATGAAACAAATGTTGGTTATATGAATTTTTTTCTTCATAATTACTGGGAATATGAAACTTTAAAGTCTTGAAGTCGTAACTAAAGGTACAAATATAATTTCTAATTCACTTACTTTTTGTAAGGAAATTTCACTAAAACTAATCTAACATATTTATGGAAACAAATGTTTAAACAGTCTGATTATAAGGTGCAGTTACAAGTTCCTTAGAAAAAAACTACTGCATAAAAAAAATGTTACCTGAATATATATATATATAAGTAAAAACTAATATTATAGTTTTTAATCAGTTGAGATGTTTAGTTTTCAAAGAAGTTTAAGTCTTTCAGTTTCGGACTTTAAATCACAAATTCATGTCTCTGTAATATAAAAGAAAATTGTTCATAAAATTAACTTTTATGAATAAGAGATTCTAAGCTTTTCACTAAACCAATATTTATCTTCTAACTACATTATAAAGATTTTTCAAGACTTATCCTTCTACAATACTAAGGCTTAGATACAGCGCTGGAAGCCCACTGTATTCCAATGCGCTTAACAACAGACAAACAAAAGCAGATTGTACTGATTGCCAACTTTGGAAGATATGTATTGAAGAGCGTTTAATTGCCACTGCCCTGTTATTTTATATACAATGTTTCAGGGAATGAAATTAATCTAATACTAATACTATATTACAGTAATTAAATCTGCCTAGTTATTAACACTTAGCAAAATTTGTTAGAACGTTGGACAAGAGGGCATTTACAAGTGTGACAACCAATTCCTTAGTTAATAAATCGTCACGATATTTTTCAAACTGTACACGAGAATACGATAAGTAATTCATGTCTATCAACCTAATCAGAGAAGTTTCAATAATTAAAAATTATATTAAATACATGTTAAAGAATGATCTCTGAAAATAATAAATAAATGATTAAATCATTTTTCGTATTTCAGTATCCATAGTTTTGTTCAATTTAAAACCATTTTCAATGGATTATAGACTTTTCTTTTGTTCTGTTTATCTTGTGTATGGAGGGGGCACTATAGTTAGCTAGCTGCTCATTGTTATAGAAATGTCGTGATTTCGTTACATTTTATTTTGTAGAGAGACTTTAGCTAGCTGTTCGTGGTTAGAAAAGTGTCATGATTTCATTACATTTCTTTAAGAAAAATAAATGAACAGATGTTTTTGTTTGCTCTATTGTTCTTTCATACAATTAAATTCGAACAATACGACATTTCGCTTCATTGCGGAATTAAACTACGTAAAACCACGATGGTTTCAACAACTAATATGGGAAGCGACGTAAAGAAAAATGAGTGAACTCGATCATAAGAGTTAATACCAACATGTGTATATTTCTTATTTACACTTTGTTTTCGTTCTTCCCAAAATATTAGATCATATGCTTTTTCCAGTTCATATTTTAATTTTGTCTTAACAGAAATAACATGTTAAAGGTAATTTGGTTTAAAAGGATAATCGAGTTATTACATCTATCATTATGTAAGTAATAGTTTAAATGCCTATGCACAAATTTATATAGGTTTATCCTTTTCCAGATTACATTTTAGTTATTTTCCAAACAGTAACTTTACTTATTTGCTACGGAAGTTCCAATTGGAATTTTTTTATAATAAACTGTGACCACTCTTTGTGTAATCTGCCAAACAATATTGAATTGGGACTTATTTAGATACTTTTTGGGACTGTGTAAAATGTTTTACGAGATGTGCGACTCTAAAGAATAAGGAGGATAGAATTAAGTGCACTTTATAAAAACTATTTACATATGATAATACAGTTGGGTGTCGCCACAGAAGTGAGTCATGGCGCCACGGGAGACATGTTTAACACTCTTATATTTCGTTCAAAGCAGCTTTCTGACAATTTATCTGTTCAATATCAACAACGGTATATTTATGAATGAAGGATTATACCAGTTCACAGTAACTGTCCGTCAGTTTGTTTTTACAATACCGACAACGGTAGATTTATGACTGAAGGATTGTATCACAGCCTTTTCCGAAATGGGATATTCGTATGCTGAAACAGGAAAGAGATCTAAAGTTTGGACGCATACATTTTAAACTCAGAATATACTTAGTGAATGAGGAGGTCAGCACGCCTATATAAGAATATAAACCCACCTATACATCATCCAACAATACGTAAGATCGCAGGTATTATTTCTTCAGTTTGCCACTGATTGTCCAAGAAAGCCTCCTCCAAAACAACAACAAATATTGATAACGAGCTGCATGTATCCCAGTCAACTATACGTACACAAGTCTTGCCCTGCTAACAAGCTGCATAATATCCCAGTCAACTGTACGTACACAAATCTTGCCCTGCTAACAAGCTGCATAATATCCCAGTCAACTGTACGTACACAAGTCTTGCCCTGCTAACAAGCTGC
>NW_013666126.1:322983-327834 GCF_000517525.1 Limulus polyphemus
TCCCAGTCAACTATAGTTAGCAGGGCAAGACTTGTGTACGAAGCTGCATATATAATAACAAGCTTCCCTTGTAAAGAAGCATAAATCACTAGTGCGCAAGCCGTTCCTTAAACACACTAATGATAAAAAGACGAGAAAAGAATAGAAAAATCACTTGACTAGAGAATTATAGTTACTATAAAAATAAAAACTATGTTCTATCCTTTAAGGTATTCTCCTCATCTAGTGATCAAAAAGATTCCAAATTCCAGAAAAAAATGGCCTATAAAAATATTTGTTACACTATATGAAGACAAATATTGAATTTAATGTTTGTTTCTCAGCAATTCATAAAACAAAGAAAATTTCATCTACATAATAGAACAGCTGGTCAGAGGAAGTAGATAAAAATTAGTATTCTATA
The DNA here is from genome assembly GCF_000517525.1 of Limulus polyphemus. NCBI lineage: Eukaryota > Metazoa > Arthropoda > Merostomata > Xiphosura > Limulidae > Limulus > Limulus polyphemus. The sequence goes on from NW_013666126.1 coordinate 323,387, forward strand.
GCGACTAAACGTTGAAATAAAGACCCTATGCATGTTCAATATAAACTCCTTTGTTTATTGAAACTGTGGAATGCTTCCAAATAGTTTTGTTTATTTGATACGTCATTGCTAAATGATAACTATTGCCCATTTTTAGTGATAAACTTTAAAAATTGGATGAGTTTTATATTTCCCTATCAGGTGCTTCCTTTAAACAAATAGAAACATGTGCAGCAAATGAACTACGAAGGTTAAGCACTTTAATTTATGATAACTTAAGAACTTCCATACGTAATTACGATACATGTCGTCACGTCCTGTCATGCTCTAACTGACGACTGTTCATCTTGATAATGAGCCCTGAAGAAGAGTTTTCGTTGCCAAAGCTGTGATGTCCAAAGCACGCTATTCCTCTCTTACTCTAAACTCTACTGGTTGATATCTAGTTGATATCATGAATATGCAGGCAGATTGTTACTCATGCCACTAAAACATCTGACACGATAATGTCAGCTAGTAATTCATCTGATACAATTTGGTCTGCGTACGTAGTTAAAAAAAAATTATATATATAGCACATAAAATGACCTCTATTGGAAGATATCATAGTATGGATCGTGATGAAACAAATTGGCGTTCATAAGAATCGCCCATTTAAAGCCACCTTTAAAATGTCTGAATATCAACTGATTATTTCAAATCTTGGCTGAGCAAAACTAAAGCTTATTGTATTTACAAAGCCGCCTAAATCGCTATATAATGTTTTATGGAGTGAACCAAACTTCACTATTTCAACGAATTTTCGTCTAAGCTAGTAACGTTTCCAGACAAGCGTACAGAAGAAATGACGAGCCTTATCGCTCTAATTCTTTCACAGAATTCTTCCGTTTGGGGTCCTAATGATTCCCTTCGTGTACTAAAAAAGATACTATTGTATATGTATAAAACGCTACTTTGGGCATATGATTAGATTTGAGGGTAAGTTGGTAGAGATATTGATGAGTAATAAAGTCGGGTATACGCGCGCCCCCACGTTTGGTATTGTTGGAGCACAAAAATATAGCTAATAAAAAGAAACCAACAAGAACAATGATTTATTTTATTTTATAAAGACAAGCATGGATCGATATATACCTAACCTAGTTAGGTATAGTAATATAGAAAGTTTTAAAGCTTCAAAAAGTATTGAAACAAGAAAGTCAAAACTACAAAATCTGAGTTCCTTAAAAGTTAAAAAACATTATCCCTACTTTGACTCAGACTAATATAATTACAGTACTCCGCCAAAGTAGGGATATTTTTTGTTAATTTTAAGCAACTCACTTTTTGTAGTTTTAACTTTCTTTTTTCAATAGTTTTAGTAGCATTAAAACTTTCTATGTTACTATAGATAGCTAGATTACATATATATATCGATCCCTACTTGTCTTTATAAAAAATATTATTTGTTTGTGCTTAAACACAAAGCTACATAATGGGTTATCTGTGTTCTGACCACAACAAGTATCGAGACTCGGTTTCTAGTAGCGCAAGTCCGCAGACATACCTCTATGCCACTGGGAGGCAAATTTTATCATACTTGTTCAATTGTGATTAATAGATAGGTGTGCGGCCCGGCATGGCCAGGTGGTTAGGGCGCTCGACTCGCAATCTGTAGGTCGCGGGTTCGAATCTCCGTCACACCAAACATGCTCGCCCTTTCAGCCGTTGGTAATAGAGTAGCCCAAGAGCTGGCAGTGGGTGGTGGTGACTAGCTGCCTTCCCCCTAGTCTTACACTGCTAAATTAGGGACGGCTAGCGCAGATAGCCCTCGTGTAGCTTTGCGCGAAATGTTTAACAAACAGATAGGTGTGAGGGCGCAGTATCAAAACTGTCATCGAGCACATTCGGTCTTTAAGCCGTGGAGGCGTTATAACATTACAGTCAATCCCACTTTTTGTTGGTAAAGATTACCCCAATAGTTACCGTTAGGTGGTGTTGACTGTCTTCCCCCAGTCTATTATTTTAAACTTAAGACAGCGAGCTTAGATAGTCTTCGAGTAGATTTGCGCGAAATTCCACAAACAAATAAATGCATATGTGTATATATCTTTATTTTTTAACCAAAAGAGTCCATACAGTTTCTACGCCCATGAATAACGTCCAATCGAAGTGGAGGCGATGTTACTGAATCTTTCTACAAATCAACAAAAAATTTAATTTATGTGTATCTAGTTTATGTGGAACATTAAACAAGTCCACTGTCTGTTCGTCCAAATTTTAACACTTAAATCTTGTATTATACTGAATTTGAAACTTGGCATTTTTAGCTACGTAAACGTATAAGCTACAATTTTATTTACCTATCAACTGTAAAAAACAAATATTTAAGGTATGATATGAGAAGAGATACTTTACTGTAGTTATTTGCTGATGATATCCTGTTTTTATGAACACATTCCCTACTGTGTTTAAACTGAATTTCCATTACCGAATATGCTCGTTTTTTCAGCTGAATGGGCGTTATTATGTGACAGTTAATCCCTTTATACGATTAGATTAGCCCAAGAGTTGGTAATGGATGGTGTTAACCAGCTCGCTTCTCACTAGTCTATCACTTCTAGTTAGAGATGGTTAGCATAGATAGCCCTAGAGCAGCTTTATGCTAAATTCAAGAAACAAACAAACTTAATTTTCCGCTTCGAAATCCTAGTTTGTAGTCAGTAGGAACTGAGAATGAATCAAAACTAAGAAAAATAATAAACATATGGAATAAAACTCTTAACAATAAAACAATTAATATAAAAACTTATGAAGCAAGGCCTAAGACAGTTTTCCTTCTGATTATATCATAAAACGGGCTAGTCACAGGAAAATTATCAGCGCCCATGATGAATAAAATAAATGAACCTTTTTTAATACTAATCAAGCCTACGACGTAATGCGTTCTGCTCCTTTAAGAATCTAAGAAGAGGTTCAAATGACTTGATATTCAAAGTAACTATTCTTCATATGTCTTTATCTACAATGTATAGATGATAAATTTACTTCAAGATACCAAGTTCTGAACTTTTCTTTCTTAATGAAAAAACATTTTATAGTTTTTATCATAAACATTTTTACATATTTTAATTCTTACAAGGATATATTGAGGATGTTTATGTACATAATTTCAAGTTCAAGCGATTTTAATAGTGCTCAAAAGATAAGACTGAACTAAAAGATAGACCAAATCACAAAATGTTTTTTAAAGAGTATAAAACTCCAAGTGTCTAACCTATTGGTGTAACCTAGGTGTTTCCAGTCAACTGTATTGTTATTTATCCGGAAGGAAATTTGACATAGTGTGATGGCTGTGGCCTTAATGACTGAAGCTTTCTTCAAAGGTTAGGAAACAACTGGAACATATATAGAAAAGAGTTAGTGAATGAGTCTGTTAAAATAAGTTACTGAGTTAGTGGGTTTTCGGCTAGTTACTAGTTCAGCCTTGTGAGTAATTAGAAACAGGTATTAAATTAAACAATTAAGTGAAGTTTTTGTTTAGGGGTAGTTTATTATCTTGTTGACGTCAGCTCTTGTGATGAACTTTGCTTATGATAAGCATGGAACTTGAAGTTGAAGAAATGAAACATTTTTGTTATCATTAAGTGGACTTGGTTCTGCATCATTCTTTATAACAAAGGATAACAAAAACCTGCCCAACAACAGTATAGTATAGACCAGTTACCTCAATCTCAGGTGGGAACTAAATATTTACAAAATATTTGCAAACTCCTAAGGCTTGTTTGTAAATAACTCTTTGAAGTTAGCTTTTTTACAGGAATTTGGTGTTCCTAACAAAAAAAAGAAAAAAAAGCTTAAACACATGGTGAAACAGGAATTACCAGCCAATAATAGATAAACAATAAACATTACAGTTGGAATCTCATTGTATTTGAAACTTGACTTTAAATACAACCTGCCTATGTCTATTGAAACAATGCATAAAAAATAAGCAAACAAGTAAAGAAAAAATTTTCAAAAAGGAAGTAAATGTAGGGATGGCTAATATTAATCCTTCAAAAACAATGCAAATAAGATAGTAGGGATGGCATTTGCATCATCTCTACATAATAGCACATAATCAAGTTAACTTAAGAGTTGACGTAGGTACAATTCACATAATAGGGAGCTAGCTAGCTCTGTGGTCTTCACTGATCACAAGCCCGATTTTTTTCTCACCGATGATTTTAGGTAATGTTTTTCATAAAAATACTAATGTCCGATTTGAATCCACTGAAGTTAAATGGTTTGTAATGTTTGAAATTTACAAACGTTTCTGGTCAAATATCTGAAGTTTCCTGATTAGTAATCATTATAACAATCACAGTTATAGCATCCGAAGTTTATAGCACACCAACTATAGCAACGTTGGTTATATTTGTAGGCGTGTGGAGAGTTTCTCGAAATTTCAACATTATGCAACAATACTGACACGCTACACTAGCGTT
>NW_013666126.1:328687-338213 GCF_000517525.1 Limulus polyphemus
CTAATTATAAATTTAATTTAACTAAACATCAATATTAATATATATATATAATAGTAAATCCGTCACATCTTGATACTGGTCTATGGCGATCACACAATAATGTATCCACATTGTATCATAATTCTATACTTTTATGATAAAACAGGCTCGTTTCTGGATGAATCTTTTACAAATGCAAGTAAATTACAAAATTGATATTTTGCTATGATATTGTTCTTCAACTGACACACAATGGTTCTTCACTTTCTATTATATCACAAATCTATCATTTTGTTAGGAATCACTCCTTTATTGGTCTTTGACTATCATCCAGTTATTTGTTTACTTTATATTACATCACAAATCCGTCATTTTATTATGAACTAGGCTTTCACTGGATTATTTTTGCATTGACATATGATTAATAATGTTAGTGAAATATCAAACTGGTTCAGATGCAACAAAACTCTTTTATTGGACAGTTTCCAAATCCAATAAGATAAAATTCAACTCTCTCGTGGACTTTTTAAAAGTAGCTTTGCTCCAATTCAGTAACACAAGCTATGTTTCCTTTTTATTCAGGTTAAATGAACATAGCTGGGCGTATCTCACGTACAATAGGTAACACCAAACAGTAACGTACAATAGGTAACACCAAACAGTAATCCGACAGTTTGTATTTAGGGCAAAACAATGAACGTTGCAATCGACCTATCCGCATAACTGGCGATTTTTTAAATTCAAAAACCACAGTAACAGGACCCTAGTCAACCTTATACATACAAAAACAATTCACATTCTTCCCAACTTGTGTAATTTACTGCAAGATTTGCTCCAGATGAAAGAAATTATACGTTAGTGAAACTTCATGCAGACTAGGGCATGCATTCCGTAAAAATAGATCATGAAAATATTGATCTTCCAATAGCTAGACATATTTTCTCAAACGGCCGTCTACTAGCTAATTTATGAATATTAGCAGTCAAACATAAACCACCTGATAGGACCAAAAGAAAAAGAGACGGACATAAAATGATTTTTAATATCCTGAAAACATATAACTGTCATTCATTTCATTTCATATTAAACCTGAGGAAAAGTAATTACTCGAAACATCGAGTAAAAAAAATAAATGTGTTTCTATTTCAACGTTATGTTTTTAATAATGACATTAATTTAAGGTTATCTGCTGCCGGCACTAATTTTGAACTACTGACCAGAGGGCAGACAGACAGCGTACACGCTAAGATATTGGCTATAAGGTCTTATACTGGCACCTATAGCTTAAAGTGGGGGAACACTTTGTGGCATTGCATGAATTTGAACAAGGTTCGCAAACCCCGAGATCCAATTCTATACTAGAGGGGAAACCCGCACCCAAAATATAATAAATTCTACACCCATACGGAACTATCAAACATATCACAAACAGTTCGCTTACTTATTCGTCAATATATGTTATTTGTTTGCTTGTTATTAAGTGCAATGTTAGACAATGAGCTGTCTGTGTTATGTCCACCACTGGTATCGAAGCCCGTTTTTTAGCGTTATAAGTCTTCATTCTTAACGCTCAGCCACCGAGGACCCAATACATAAGAGCGTTAGAGATTTTTTAATAGAGAGATTTCTAGCTATAATAATTACAACGTTCTTCTTCTCGGTTTTCCATTGTGAACCGAATAAACATAAACAATAATGCAGTCAAATAAGTTTTCCTGAACTTTTGAAAAATATGAATTTTATTTTTTATTTAATTAATATTTGTAAAATTATCAAAAAGAGAGTATGCATGAATAATTATTTTGCCATTATTTTAGGATGTCGTAATAAAGAAATGCTGGGAAAATTTTCTATAAGTAAAATACAAATTTACTTTTGAAAACCTATTTCAAAACACCTTTGATTTGAAATGTGTAATGGAGAAATGTATAGGAATCTCAGAAATATTCGGTCTAAGTAGATTCCAAGGCTCCGCCAGTTTTCGGCGTTCAAACTTTAAATCTTATTTTACAGCTATTATTTAGGATATTGATATAAATATATATATATATTATGTTTATGCATAATGAGTTGAAGCAAAGTAAACAACATTATCTATAAAAATAAAGAAATAAGAAGCTCCAAAAAATATTTCTCTAACATGAAAAATACGAGATCTAAGTAGCTTCCAACATGAAAACATATATATTTTCATTTTCCACACTAGCACATTTCTCTGCTGCTCACAGTCAAAGTAAAGCCGTATTTCTGTTGCGCTGATATCAGCCTTGACTCTCACGTTCCGCAGCAAAACGTTCATCTTTGAAACACTGGACATTTGTTAGGATACTGAACACGGTTTTACTGAGATGGACATACGAGAAAAATCAAATTAGGCCTGGATTACAACGATTTTCAACATATGTACATGTCAAAAACGTTATAAAAATACTATATGCAGGCGTAACGTTATAAGTTTACTGAGTTGGACATATGAAAAAAAAATAAAAAAATCAAGCAAAGTTCCAGGATTTGTTCGTTTATTGTTAACCACAAACAATACAGTGGGTACTTCGTGCTCTGCCCACTGCGGGTATGTAAATCCGATTTTTAGTGTTATAAGCTGTAAGATTTAACTTTGAACCATCATGGACAGCCTTCAATGCATTCTAAGAACTCCAAAATGATCATAGATTTTCAATCCAACTACTTTATCAAAGTTATAGATAAACAACTGCTTAGTTGTGTGCTGTTTATATAAAGATTTTGAAACATTTTTAGGCTTATATGAAAGCTTTGTTTTGAAATGTTTCTTTACGTACTTCACCACTGTTGGTGTTTTATACCTTGGGGATAAATATCATATAGCTTTACTTGAAATTTTGCTCTTCCAAAGCCTATATAATAATTTTTTGTGTTTATTTACTTATTAGTAGTCTATATTCAATTGTATTATCGAGGGTTATCTATTTACTTTTTTAAAGCTGTATACACTAGTAATGCAACTTTTGATTCATCGGGAAGATTTATAAACATATTTATTTTTCATAACATTCTTCAAAATTAATTCTTATATATTGCCTGTATTTTCTATAGTTGATCTACAAATAGCTTATATTGCTAGTTTAAAATATAATACAGTCTTAGCGAATTCATTATGATCTAGAAAATAACATATACGTTTACCAAAATATCTATAGAGCAGACGTCAATATAAGGAACGGTAAGTAATGAACGATTTGTTTAACAGAAAGAATCAAGAGTAAAAGATAGCTGAGTAATCTTCAGTGACGTCATGTGTAACTACAAGTGTCTAATCTGACAACACGAATGAGCTGGTATTGGAATGTATTGTTTTTAAGTATAGCTAAAGATATGGATATGATAAATAAACTAAGAATTAGTAAAGGAAATATATTTTGTTCTTTGTTTCGAACTTTGGTTCTTTTTTCTTCATAATTAGCTATCTATTTCTTATCTATGTACAATTTTTCCTATCTTACGTAAACTATAATCAGTTCCATTCGATAGCTTTCCTCTGTTTTCCTTCATTATTTTATTTCAAATCATTTCCGAAACTTTTTAAATTCCTTTGAGTAATACATTTGCTTCTCGTGTTCCATTTTCTGAACTATTTCTCTTTATTTTGTTACTCCTAGAGTCACTGTCACGTCTGTAGCATTCCGTTTGTAAACCAATATTTATTGTTTCATCCTATCGAGGTAACCTATGATACCCACAACAAATTTATATTTTATATCCAACGTTTAGAAGTTGTTTTATTTTTCAACGATCACCGAGAGAGTTTAGAGTTGGCTGTTTTTTATTTTGACATTGTTGTGATATAATACTGTAAAACAATATTGTGAAAGTAACTAATGTACACATCACGATGATCTGTAGAATTTACGTCACTTTCATGCAATACTTCATCTAATTTTATAATCATGGGAAAACTGAACATATTTCTTATTCATAATTAAACAGCAACTTTTCTGATACACGATGCACATGCTGGGGACTCCTACATAGGTATGAAAACTTTAGCTACATAGAAAGTTTAACGTAGCAGAATTAACAAGTAGCCTTCTGACCTCTCCTAGAAACATTCTCAGCTACATTACGAAACTAATTTTTCAACAAAACGAATATTTTGCTAAAAGTATTTGCTCGACTCTTCGTTTCATTTTAAATCGCCAAGGTTTGTTTGTTTGTTTGTTTTTAATTATGCATAAAGCTACGCAAGGGATATCTTTGCTCTGCCCACCACGGGTATCGAAATCCGGTTTCTAGCGTTGTAAGTCCGCAGACATACCGCTGTGGTAAATCACCAAGGAGCAAACAGTAAAAACATAATAATTAAGAAATATATCATAAAATGTAATTTTCTCTGAAAGAAAGAAATCGTGAACTATCATAATTTCTTATTAAATTGAAAAAACAAACAATAGAAAATGCAATTAATATTGTATATTCATCGCTAATATAGAGCTGCAGACAAAAAGAAAGACAATTAACTTGTCACTTATGTGCTTTCCTCAACCGAATAACGGGACTGATTGACAGTTTTAAGCTCCGATATCTCAAAATTCCGAACGCGCTCAGCATTATATGTTGTCTCTAACCTTGAACTTCCCCTATAGAAGCCCAGCACACTAATCGCTAGATCGATCTTAGCTCGTATCAGAACCAAGCTTGTTTGTTGTTCTTTTAGGAGGTATACTTAATATTAGGAAATATTTAAACCATTTTATTTATATAAATAAATAAATATTATAAGCATATGGAGATAATACTTAGGTAATAAAGTGAAAGCATCCTTTCCCTAACTAAACATGATTTTTAGAATTAAGAGTCATGTTGATTATGTTTAATGAATGTAGTTACGTTGAAAAATAAAATCAGTTGGGTACTTTTATTGCATTATTTAATGTAGTTTCACGAGACTGAAAAAATGTTAATGTGAAGTAAAAAACAGAAGAAATTAAGCCCAATGAAAAAATTTTTTATTGTAGTTAAGAAAAAAGTTACACAATCGGCTATCTGTGCTGTGCCCACCACGGGTATCTAAACCTGGTTTCAAGCGTTATAAGTTTCCTAACATATCCAATGAAAGAGAAGGGACATTGTGGTGGAAAAAAAAACTACTTATTCTATTTATATTCTCAAGGCAAATACAATATATTTGATATGACGTTGTTTGAATAAAATACAAATTCTACTGTATGAAGAAATAATATTTTTATAACAATAAATAGCATTCAAGCTAATGTTATGTTGAACTCAAGCTAATGTTAAGTAATATTCAAGCTAGTATTAAGCAACACTCAACTAATTGTAAGTAGCACTCAAGCTGGTGTTGAGTAGTACTCAACCTGATATCAAGCAGCACTGGGGTTAATGTTAATTAACACTGAAGCTGTCCTTAAGTAACACTGAATTTAATATTAAGTAGCATTCAATCTAACGTTAAGTGGCACTCAAGCAAATGTTAAGTAGTACTCAAACTAAAGATAAGCAGCACTCAAGCTAATATTACGCAACACTCAAGTTAATGTTTAAGTAATTCTCAAGCTAATATTACGCAACACTCAAGTTAATGTTTAAGTAATTCTCAAGCTAATATTACGCAACACTCAAGTTAATGTTTAAGTAATTCTCAAACTAATATTGAGTAAGACGTAAGCTAAATGTTGAGTAGCAACTCGAGTTAATGATAAGTACCACTCATTATAATACTGAGTGGTACTCAAACTAATGTTAAATAGCACTCAAGACAATGTTTAAACAACATTTAAACTAATGTTAAGTAAAACTGAACTTAGTATTAAACAGCATTCACGGTAATATTAAGTAATACTCAATCTAATGTTATGCAACACTCAATCTAATTAAGCGATATTCAAGCTAATGTCATAACTGACACCATTACTTTTATTGCTAGTAACTGTCGTTTTCTCACATATTTCAACTTTTTGTATAGAAATATCACTTATTTTTATCATCCTGAATAATAAAGAATATTTGAAAAGTAATTAAAATTAATTTTGATGTAACTTGGACAAGACCAATCTACTTTCTAGTTTCTAATGCAGATCCAACACAAAAGAAATTACAAATTCCCGTTCTAAAAAAGTTCAGAGCTGATAGTTTGAAAAACAGTCTTAGTTTATGAATGTTTAAAGGGATATTATGAATATTGTGATCGACAGTATATGGTGAAAAAGCATTTCTAAAAAATGCCATTTTTGAATTCTACGAAGGATATTAAGTGTGAAAAGTTTTGTATATGTTTTTGTTTATTTTGATATAATTTTGAAATTATGATAAACGCTTTGCTTAAAGTACTGTAGCAAGAAAAGCTTTCTTGCAATTTCTGTTAACTTAATTTTTTATTATTTAAATTTTTCATCTTATTGTACACATACAGTCGTAAACAAAAGTATTTGGGCAAATGTAAAAAAAAAGAGAAAATCACAAGAGAAAGATTACTATAATTTCTAATTCCTTTAAAAATAGATTAGAGATTCAGATTTATAATAAAACATCAAATTGTTAAATAACATGCATAAAATTAAAACCAGTATGTAGAAACTAGTTTCATACTTTGACAAAAGTATTTGAACAATCAACATATTTCGTATGAAACCCATTCATTGCTAATTATTGACAATTATCATGATTAGAAAGCAACATATGACAATAGTTGTAGAATAAATTAGAACATGTACATCAAGTGGTGAAATTTAAATTCGAATTGTTAATAAAGAAAAAGCAACGAAAAAGGTTAAAACTAAAGATTACAGCAATGATCCCAAATATGGCAGTGATGCAACTAAACAAAAATAAGAAACTACCAGAAAAATTACACAATGACTCGATTTACGAAAAATAGCTGTTCTATGAGCTATTATTAACAAACACAGGACAACTGGAACTATCGCGACTAGCTCTAGATGTGGGAGACCAAGCAGGATTTCTCTAAAATCTGAAAGAAGAATTGTTCGGGCAGCTCGATGGAATTATCTTATTGCTGCACAACATTTGACTGAAAAATTTAGAGAAGATGGTCGAGAAATTCACAACACCTTACCACGAAGAGAAACAAGAAAACAGGATACAAGCCTTTGTTAAAATTTCCATTCAATACTTGGAAAACCCTGGTGATTTCTTCAATCAGGTTTTATAGTCAGACGAATCCAAATAGAACTGTTACACCAAGGAAGCAACAGAAGAAAAACTTAAAGAAATGTCCCTCATGCCTAGTGCCAAACATGGTGGTAGTTGTGTGATGGTATGAGCTTCTTTTTTCTTTCCTCAAACACCAACAACATTTTGCACTCTTATTTGTTCCTAGTGCCAGACGGCTTATTGGATGGAAGTTGTATTCCAACAGGATAATGAACGCAAACATTCTGTGAAGTCTATAAAGGATTTTCTGAAATAAAACAAGAGATTAAAGTTATAGATTGTCCATCTCAGTCCCATGAATTTGCATCCCATCGAGATGTTGCCGAATGACTTGAAGAGAACCAAAATTGATTGCATTCGTCTTTTAATTAAAAGAAACCAGCGAGCCTAACCCTTGATAGAAAAGTGTACTCCACAGGACCCACACCATTATATCAACTCGAGTAGCATGTACTGTTGGAACAACTTTAAAAATGGTCAAATTCTTCATATATTTTTACCATATATTTACTCAGTATGAAAAATGGCATGCAATTCATCATTTCACATCGTCTTCTCTTACTCACCCATCTTTCGTCAGTTTGTGCTTTTAGCGTCACTGATGCTATGCTGACTTTTTACATTTCTTGTTTTTAATGGAATAAACTAAGTTGAATCATTAAATTATTTAATCCAATGCTTGACTATGTAATATATATATTGCATATGAGTTGTAGAACTCACCAAGATGTTTAATTTCTAAAAATGCGTCCAAACATGTAGTTAAACGATTTTCAGACAGTCTAGGTTCTTATAAGATAAATCTAACAATTTGACATTATTAAATGAAATGCAGAAACAAAAGGACTTAAAGAATAATATTAATTATGTAGTTTTAGTTTTGAGGTTCTACCTGAAGCAGACTGAACTAGTGATACTCTCAGATTTGTAAGTTTCTGTAAAAGTGGTAAATAGATAAATTTATAGCAGCTAGAACATAAAACAGCCTAAGTAATATTGATAACCATATTCATATGAAAACATCTGAAAGTTCATGTAATTAATACATTTTCAGGGTCACTCTAATTGTTGGTGGAATCATATTACGTAATGTTGCTGATAAATAAAGCATTACACTTTTTTGAGGGGGGTAGGATTGGGGTGAAAGACAAATGTGCAAACACTCTCAGCTGCCTCTTAAATAAGTTTTTCTTGTAATATTTAAAAATCCCAGAATTCTTCGTTAAATGTCATAATGTCATAAATGTCAAATCTCATATTTACCAAGTCCAAAAAAAAAGAGAAAAAATTACACACACATAAATATACATGTATAACACTTTATAGTGGAGCATTGATAATGCCCCTAACTGAGTTATCTCTAGTGAACATGGATTAACTGCATTCGGAACACATTATCATAAATCATACAAATTAAGAGAAGAAAAACGTTATCATTTGAGGATATAAAAAAAAGTGTGATTTATACGCATGAGATAAGCGGCCGTATAATAGAAACTAACCAGTTTGGAACAATCCAGGTACTGAGGCCAGTACATACTTTGCGTGTTTTAATGTCAAGGTTTAATTTTTTATTCATTATCACGACCCAGACGGATCTTTTATACTAACTCAAATTTCTTTACATCTTTGCCTGTTATACTTGTGTTTTGTTGCTAATAGTAAAACTAAAAATATTCTGGGCTATATTTATAGATGTATTGCTACATGTTGATATACATTAGGAATACTGTGTACAGGTTTGGTCTCGATCTAAAAAAGGATATTAACAACCTGGAAATGGTTCAGAGTCGAGTTAAGATATCTTATTTTCTCTTGAGAAAAGAAAGGTAACAGGAATATTATTCAAGTTTTTAGGATTATCCTAAAATAGATAGTGCTGTATTTTGAGGATAATACGTTAAAAGAATACAATTCAAAGATTTATAAAAGGAAGACTAGAAAGTTGTATTGTACCTGAAGAACGATTGGTCCAAGTTGTATTGTACCTGAAGAACGATTGGTCCGAGTTGCATTGTACCTGAAGAACGATTGGTCCATGGTATAGTTAACCGTCGGCAGTACTGGAGACTAACTCTTTACAAGAGTTTAATCGATTGTTTATTAAAAAATAAAGGTTGTATTTAAATGTTTACTGTTGTCAAGGTAGGTGTAGTAGGATAGTCTTGAAGGACCAAATGATCCCTTAGTGTTCGCATGTTACGTTGTGTTTAATATTTTATTTTCGAAGTAATGCTATTATAGGATCATATTCGAAATAGTAGCTGTAATAAATTCTATTATTCATCGTAATTCTACTCTGAGAGTTTTCATGATGCTAATTGCTTTTGTTGTTTGAAATAATGAATCATCATCTCTACTATTATTCTGCTTGTTT
>NW_013666126.1:338234-349748 GCF_000517525.1 Limulus polyphemus
CAAACAGTCTGCCTGCGGCAGAGAGCTGCAAAGCTCAGCTTATTAAGAAATAAATTGTGTTGTTTAGATTATATTTTAAGGTTTTGTGAAACAGCCGTGAGTCATTGTTTACTTTTAATGAAGACTCTGCCTTGGTGAGATTTCAATTACATTATGTTATCTTCTTAGTTTGTATACCATAAAATATCAATACACAGCCATAAACCATCAACGTTTATATGAGATATTTATTGAAAATACTGTTTACATTCAACAAGCGTACTAAGCACACTGTGGTATTAAATCTGAAAAGAAAAACAAAAAACACAAAAATTATAATAGCTTTTAATTATCATATTTTTCACTTTTTCTTATCAAGAAGTTATTACAGATATTCTGAAGCCTTAAACATTGTCGCTATTTAATTTAAAACAGCGTTTTAACCTTAAAAACAAGCTATAAAATTTATATTTGTATTTTTTTTTAGTTTATGCATTTAAAGTTTTATCTAAATTACTCTTGTAAGCCTATTTTGAGTAAAACTCTTTTTCTGCTATTCTACTAATGTAGGGATTATTGGAATACAGAGAACATAAGTTACAGCAAGAAATAATTCCTATAATTCCAGGAAACATTTCATTTAACACCCACTGATTTACTTTAATTTTCTTTCTCACTTTTCGTAAGCTCGATCATGCATTCATTATTAGTTTTTATCAAACTCGTTTAAAATTCAGATGTATGAACAAGTTAAAAACTCAGTAAAAAACTGTTTTTCGTTCAACTGGTTGTTTAAAAGTTTAGATTTATGTAATTGCAGTAACAGAGAAAAGCTGTTGGAAATCCAGAGTAGCAATGAGTTAATGCTATTATTTTTACATCTCAACACTTAATGCTGGAATCAGGAGCATCAATGAATCTCCACAAAAACACGAATAATTAACATCTCTTTCTCTCCTTCTAATTGAATTATTTCCAAGATATAATTTTAAACATTTATTTAATTTCTGTTTTTTCTGTATAACTACGTCTTATCCTTTAATTTTAAAAGATTGCAGGTTTTTTTTGAAGTCATTATGATACATAATCGTTAATAAATTCTTTCAAAGTTATACATGATCATATCTCACTGTTAAAACCGAAACTTTGTACAGAAATAAATATATTATTCCACAAATAGTTGTTTAAAATACCTTATATATTCGATAATTAAGTGGTTATCTCTTAAAAAGAAAGTTAAGAAGATTATGAATTTCCATTTCTTATTTAATCGAATCCTAAATAATAGGAAAAAAAAAGCTTAAATGAAATAAAAGAAAAAACATTCAGAATATCTTAAGTAGTCATTGCTCGAAAAGTAAGTATGCGTTTTGTTACAGCAAAGCCACTTCGGGATCTGTCGTGTCCATCGAGAAGAACCGAACCTCTGATTTTAGTATTGTAAATCTGAAGTCTTACGAATTATATTGTTTTTTAATATATATATATATTGATTCAGAAATTTAGATCTTTACTTAATTACCCTAAATGTATCCCCCATTTTTGACAGTTTAAAGTAAAAATAACATTTTATTAGTGCAATACAGAATAAAATAGTTTTAGATAACATTGTCGTTGAAAAGAAAACGATAAAATAAGTTTTGTTTGTTTATTTGTTGTCAAGCGTAAAGCTACACAATGAGTTTTCTGTGCTCTGCCCACCACATGTATCAATCCTCGGTTTTTAGCGGTATAAGGATAAAATAAAGAACAGTTTTTACAAGATATAAAGTAAAAAAAAAACATTAACTTGTTCTTCTTTCGAAATAGAATGCACCAAACTCCAATCAAACAAAAATATACAGGTGCTGTAAAAAACAATACTGAAATCATATTTCTGCTTATAATTTCTGATGGCTCTTGAACAATCAAATTAAACTCTACTGAAACGATTTTATTATTCAGTTTTATATTCGTATTCGTGCGTATATTTTATTGTTTATATTTATGTTTTGTTTTTTTGTTTTTAGAAAAGCGCAATGTTGAATGAGTTTGAATAAAAAACTGAATTTCACTAGAAAAGGTTCGTTTGTTAATATTCGTGCAAAGCTACTCGAGGCTATTTGAGCTAGCCGTCCCTAATTTTGAAAAAACACCCACTGGCAGTTCTTGATATATTCTTTTACCAATGAAAAGTAGGATTCACTGTCACGTAACATCGCCCTCACGACTAAAAGCTCGAGTGTGTTCGGTAACGGGAATCGAGCGCCCTAGCCACCAGCTGCTTTAGAAGAAAGTAAAAACAAATACAAGCTTTTTTTATCAATATCTAGAAAGTAAACATGGCTAAATAACTAATAACTTGACATATAATTTGTTTCTTTTGTTTGTTTTTAAGCGTAAAGTTACACAATAGGCTTTTTGTGTTGTCACCGTCATCAATATCGAACCCCGATTGTTTGCGTTATAAGTTAGAGGATTGTGAAAAACGCACAGTCTTCTAATGACTTTGTTTAACGCAAACTGGAGTTTATTACGAAACATTTCTATTCAGGAAAATAAAATCACGACCTGTATCTCCAGAATGTATCTTTATTAGCTCAATATTTCGCTATTACAGCTTCGTCAGGTGCTATCGATATCCTACAAGTTCACTAGTCCAGTTTATACTAACTCGGAACACCTTAATCAGACACGTGTATCGATGTTTAATTAACTGATTTCATGGTTGAAATTTACTCAATAAAAAAGTTTTATTCATATAATTTTATACACATTTTTAATTGAAAATTTTTATTTTAGCGAGCTCCAAACGAAAACATTAATGATTTTCTTTAATTTTCTGACCATAAAACAACGCTCATAGTCAGCCACCTAGAGGGAAAGTTGAAATAGTTTTTAATGTGAATTTAGCACAAAATCTCAACCAGAAACCAACCAGATAGTGTTTTGGGATGGCAGGACAATGAATGAGAAATTTCGGTAGTTGTTTCTTGGAGATGTTGCATACACCGTTGAAAAGTCCGGATTTTGCTGTATTCAAATATGCAATCTATTTGTGGTAACGTATTTCAGTCGGGAGTTATGAGCAGTCAAAGATACATTACTTCTATCACTACTTCCTTCTCAGTACTAAGCATATTTTTGAGTGCCATTACAGTATTTTTGGGCTTAAAAGATGGATTTACCACAAAAGAACTCTCAAATAGTTCCTCGTAATTGCATTCACAGCATTCTTGGAACCTTGTACATGCAGGTAATTGAGGGACCGATGGTGATTAATGGTGACGTGTTGAAAAGTACCAAAGTTCCAGTCACGGCCAATGGAGTTTGGACCTATCTACCGAGCATATTTGGCTCTGGTCTAAAAAAACAGATGCAACGACGGGCGAAGAAAAAGAAGACTCACGTGGCGGACCCGTAGGTTACACAATAAGAAATATCGTTATTAACTGTGTAAGTTTCTGTTGATGATGTAGCCAGTCATAACTGGGTCACTTGTTGTCCGACTTCGAAACTTTAAATTGTAATTGTCATATCCCATCGTATGCTACAACCTATAAGTTTCACTAAAGTAGGATACATCCCGGCTTTTCTACTGTTAGATATACATGACTGTTTCAGTTTCAATTTGATGCGAATGTTATGTTTTAGATAGCTTGTACAAAGGCCTGGCATGGCCAGGTGGTTAGGGCGCTCGTCTCGCAATCTGAGGGTCGCGGGTTCGAATCCCCGTCACACCAAACATGCTCGCCCTTTCAGCCGTGGGGGCGTTATAAGTGATGGTCAATTGCACTATTCGTTGGTAAAAGAGTAGCCTAAGAGTTGGCGGTGGGTGGTGATGACTAGCTGCCTTCTCTCTAGTCTTACACTGCTAAATTAGGGATGGCTAGCCCTCGTGTAACTTTGCGCGAAATTCAAAAACAAACAAACAAAACAAACAAATAAGCTTATACAGCGTCAGTGTCAATAGTTTATCGCAAGTTTGTTTAAGCAACTGTTTGGGAATCATATGTTGTCTACTTGAATAGTTATAAATTGGTGATTATTATATTATTGCGTCATGTTATAGAAGCTTTTGAAATTTTCTTGTTATTTTAATTGAGTATTATTGCATCATTATATCTAGCAGTGTGTGGAATGTTATAGACCTCTGTCGGGGTATAAATACAGGTCGAAAATGTAGTACGGAGAGACAGCTAGATCTAGACTGCATGATTGTGAGTTTAGTGACAAAGAGCTTATAGTTGCGATTTTGAAAGTGAGATTATCACAAATTGTATTGTAATAACAGAGTAAATAAAACTAATTTGTATTTTCAATTGCATTCTAAACTGATTGAACCAGCCTGTGTAGACTATGACGAAAAAAGATTATTTAAAGCTCATTTGTATATATGTTTGACTTCTTTTATTATATCATTGTAAAACAAGTGTACTGTGTGCTGTTTGTTTATTGTTGAAATTTATTGCCAACAAGAATCCGGCTCATACAAAAACATTTATATCCAATTCCTGCTAAGGCGCTTCTGTTTGATGAAAATATCATATGTTAAACTTAGTATCATAAATACAAGTGAAGATTTGGTTTTAAATACTGAATGCTGACGAAAAATAAGAAACAAATAGACCCAAATTTTTGTTGGCAAGCGTGTAATGTTCAATCTTAAAAACTCCCGATTTTTAAAAATCAGCGATTATCTTATACACATTCTATAAAAATGAGAGTGTTTCCAGTCTCTAAATTACTAAAATACAATAACTTACTGTACAGGATAAAAAGTGGTAAAAAACCGATGAAACTGGAAAACAATCTCATACACTCTACATGTTTCCGCGTATACTACTGCGTCATTCTCTGCAGATTTTTTTTTTCATATGCCTCTTTATTTCTCCATTTCGAAAGGCGTGTAAAAACAACATTTTTAATCTATCTTTTGTTTCCCCTAAGTCACTGCTTTCGTTCACTGCTAAATTAGAAGTGGCTAGTACAGATAGCCCTCGTGTGGCTTTGTGCGAAATTCAAAAGAAACCAAAACAAGTACTCACCATCTCTTATATAACACCATATCTCGACAGACTCATAGATTGCTCGTTAAAATATTTTGATCAAAAAGTACATAAAAAACGACTCACTAGCCTCAATAGATCGTTATATCATATATGACGATAGTCCTAAGTATCTCTCTCCAATCAATTTTAACTATAAGAAAAAGTTTACATGCACTAGACCATAATATATCTCTTAGAATTAGGTACCAGGTGTGTATTTAAAAAGGTATTATATGTGAAATATATGTCTGGTAACTACTTTAAGTGAAAAGTGACATTTTACTATGGAACTGTTTGTGAGTGTAAGCGACCAAATGAAAAGAAATAACATGGTTCTGAAGAGGGAAGTAGAATCAGTGTTTCAACTCAGTGTTTAACAGTGTTCATGTTCTGATTTCTTGAATATATTTATAGCATTTGACACATTAATATACAATAGTAAAAGAGGTCTGAATAGAACCTGACCCTTCCAGATCGTGCACAATGACCAAATACCTATCCAGACAAACCATCTCTTAATGTAAACATTTAGGCAGTAATGTACATGAATATGACGTAATGAAGACAATCTACAAAATTCTGTCATTCTTTTCATATTCTATACGAGCCAAGCAAGATATTTTATGTACTATTACTGCTTTTTTTATTATAACAATTTAGCCATTTTGTTTGTGCACTTGTTTTAATTCAAAAATACCATCGTTCTGAGTGGCTTCGGTTTCAACTACTACACTGTTATTATTAGTCACTTAGTTAATATTAAATTTGATTTTGACATTTGAATCATGTGATCCAAGGTAGTTAACACTTGATTTTTCTTTTGAAGGGAGTGCTTCTTTTTTTCCCCTAGGTACGACAGGAAAGTCCTAGCAATGTTCCTATATGAGGCCGTGTTTATATTATGACTCATCAGCCTGATTAACTTCTTGTACAGGCAAAGAAAATCTCTAAAATATATGACATCTTTTTGGATATGATTAAAATTTTTCAGTATTCTTTGAACTCAAATGTAAATTTGGTTTAAAACGTATTATATATATCAAATGTAAATTTCTGGTTAATAATTTCAAAAACAAGTAAGCTTGCTTATAATTTTGGTATAGTAAAACAAGTTATTGATTGTAAACATGTTATTTTCCAAATCAAAATTTCCAGTTTTATAAAATAAAAACTTTACAGGAAAGTATTAAAAGAATTTAGTAAGGCATTACAATCTGTGAAGAAAGGTAAGCTTTTGAAGTTGCTTCTTTAAAATAAACATGGCCCAGCCATTAGGTCACCGGTAAGTTTACCCGATTACAAAGCTAAAATCCGGGATACATGGCGCAGTCAGTTCATTGTGTAGCCGCTAAAAAAACCTCAAATAAACATATCACAATGAAATATTTTCGAACTTTCAAAACCATGACAGATACTACGTATAAAAAATCATATTTTATAACTGATTCATGAGGCGAAGATTTATAATAAATATTAGAGGTACTTCTGCAACTATGGATGATTCGAAATAGTTTCGAATTCCATCATTAGACTTAAAACTTCAAAAATGTAATTCATAACGTTCTAACTACAAATAACAACACCAGCTATTAAGTGAAAAGTTTTTGCTATAGTTAAAAGTTTGGAAAGAACATATATATAAATAGTAAAAATATAATGGAACATACAATAAAACGTGCGTCAAACATATGTTTAATAACACAATTTTAACAACATTTGGTACTTTAAAACGTTTTTTGATGTGAAATTAATAAATGTTATTACTATACAAAAATTCACAAATAAAAAAAAACACAACTAATTTCTGTGATAGGCTTTTCATTATTTTAAAGAAAATAAGTTAAAAAACACGTTCAAAAATACTCGAGATTTGACGAGGAATACTGATGTTCATTGAAAAGATAAAATAAAGAAATATCAGATTTCGCTAGATATAGTAACTATTTAAATGTTTTTAAAGCATAAAAGAGTGGTATCAAACTACAACCAGTCTCTGAAAAAATATAAAGATGTATATTAAGTGCCAGAAAGGTTTGACTTTATTGAGTTAGGAGCCATGGGAGTTTACTGCTTAGGGTTGGGTTTTCATTTCCGGTAAATGTTCTGTCAGATGTTATGTTTGCCAATTGTCAATTGAAGGCTTTTACTTATATTTCTTAATGGTATAAATATATTCTGTGTTGTTGTTTGGCTTAAGATTCTTCTGCAGTAGGTGTCTGTGTCTTGTTGGCGATAAATTCAACGATAAATGATCAGCACACATTCCACTTGTTTTAAAACAATATATATATGTTCGGAACAAGATAAAACACATTTTTCACACTATAGAGATTATAGGCATTTGATAAACACCATATATAGTTCTCTTCTTCTTGTCAAGTCCACTTAGGCCTATTCAATTGCTTTAGAATTTCAGTTGACAAGCCGAACTATTTTTCTCTATCACTATCGCAGTACTATTTTGTGTATAATTCACTTACAATTGTGGCGCGAGTTACTGCAATCGTATTCTTCTCTTCCAGTAATCGTTTGGTCTTCTTTCTTCAAAATATCCTCTGTATATTTTGTCAAAGTGCACTCAGGCTGATTCAATTACTTTAGAACCACGTTTTGACAGAATAAATTATTATTATTATCTCCTTTTCTACTGTTAGTCCTACTCTAACATATTAAACGTTAGGCCTATCACTTATACGGCAGTTAACTTCACGCCAAACATTTCCTTGGACGTGACTTACTCTCTTCTACTATTGTCTGTCTGTTGTTTCCGCTCCTCTCACACTACTTATATGTTTATTATTTAATCGTCTGCCCGCCTTCTAGAAATCTCTATATTCTCTACGTCAATGAATTGCACGCAACATTCGATAGTCTCAACATCAATAGATTATAAACACAACTTCCAACAATCGTCTGCTTTTAACTCTCTTAGTATAAAAAACTAAACAATCATAAAATATTAACTCAAAAAATATATTAGTTAATATTACCTACACTAAACAGTCTTTTATATCATGACATATTCTTTCAGTTATTTTTCTACCAAAGAAGTTGAAAATTTTTAAACTATTTCAGTGGTAAAAGGAATATTAGGGACAGGTTTATCGTAGTGGTAAAAAAGCATAATGAGAAACAAAAAGTTTATATTCTTTGCATCTTGACGATGACATGTTCCATGATTTTGTTCGTTTTAGCCTAAATGATTCTCCAATATATTTTTATCTTCGCAATGTACAGAATATTGTACAAACAACATTTTTAAGATTGCATTTACTATACAGTCCTAAAGTGTAAACCATACAGTTTTTACCTAGTCAGAAAACAGGATCTAAAGGAAGTGTTGGAAATGCAGTAACTGAGTTTTCCACAAGCCACAGCAATTAAAACATCTGTATTTTAGGATTTCGTTAGCTCTATGATACAGTGAAATCAAGTGGACACTGACTTATTTCCTAGTCTTCCGTCTTTCCTATTCTCGAACATTGACTCCAAGTTTTATACAGCTCGTTTTATATGTTTCAGTATAAAATACCTACACGCAATGAAATGAATCTGAAATCAAATAATCCCCTATTGTGCAATAACATTTATAAGAAAATGGGTATTGCTATTCGGGAGTCAACAATACAATCCAGAAACATGGACCATCTACAGCCGCCACCTAGCTTTACTACTTTACTGCATTATCCATAGTGTGAATCCATCCATTTTTGAAAAAGAAGCCACTTATAAACTTCTGGCAGATGGCACAATAGTTCAAAGAGTATTTCGAATTCACAATTCGCAATGTCCAACATATATGATTCAGCTCATCATGGAGACCAGGGATGATGCAAACAACATCAGGTACCTGATGATGACAAAATCTTGTCGAATAGTTGTACATTTGCTGTTATGTTAAACTTATATTAAAGTTTTTCTTCATTACCCATTCAAGCCGTTTCCAACCATTATCTGACACCGTATATTTATCCGACATGAAGTTATTTTTCGTTTCTCATATCTTACGCTCCTTCACAACTAAATAGATAAAGTTTCGAACACTTGAAAAGCATCATTTCAAATCATTCAATTTCCTTTTCAGTCTTGCTTTTTAATGTTTCACCAGGCTTCGAAATTTATACTGTAACGTTTAAAGTATTATATTGCACACACAATTAGAATTTGAGAAAAACTTTGTCTCATGTTAAATTACCCAATCCCACTAAATATCTTTACGTTTGTATTATTTCCCCGCATATTCTCCTAGATTTACGTACACTATACCTGAATTCCTAGCCACCTAGTATATTTTACTGTCATGAAATCTTTTGGAACTTACTATATGACAATATTCCATCTGGTGCTTGTATTGACTAGATGCCTTCCCTCTAGTCTATCACTGCCAAATTAGGGATGGTTAGCACAGATAGTCTACGAGTAGCTTTGCGCGAAAATCAGCAAACAAATCAAAACAAAAACAAACATTCATCATGAGGAACTACTTTTAAATAATTTATTTCCCCTACACAACCATTGTATTCTTTCTAATGACTGAAGAGGATCTCTTGGGCAGCGACTTTTTAAGAGACAAAACATGGATCTGAAAACTATTTTTAAACACCTCTGATCTTGAATGTAAAGTGGATTAAGGGGAATGTAGAAAAAATCTTCAGCTTACAGGATTTTTATCACAAACGTTAGGCCTATTTGATCCTATTTCATTACCAGTTTTCGGCGTTTAAAGCGTAATTTTTTAATTTTATATAAAAAGTTGTTGAACATATGTTGACAATATTCTTAGGTGAAAACATTATAAAGAAAAGATAAAATACACTTATAAACGACTGCATCTTTAATTACAAGTTTGAGTAAAATGTCGAAATAAATAAGAAAAACTGAAAATAATTAGATCAATGACAACACGTGTTCATTTATCGTTGAAATGGAAATTGAAGAGTTTATAATCTGTTATTCAGAAGGTGAGAATATTAAAGTTTTCAGGAAGGATAACTATATAATAGAATAGATAACTATATAATAGAATACAAGATTCATGTAGATTAGTTAGCTTATAGCCGCTTATATCTAAAATTCCCATGTGCTCATGTTCGTTTAGTTTTGGGTAATGTATAGTTTTACAAATATAAATAGCCTTACAACTACCACAAGTGTATTTACGGGCGCATAGTTATGGACAGTGTGTCTTAAATATTAAACGTAGGTTTCTTTATATTCGGGGGAAATATGTCTTGAATTAGGCCAACTTTGATAGTTAGTCCTAACATTCCACTTGAGGAAACATTCCGAATAATAACTGCACAGTTTTATCAATCAAATATGTCTACACACTAGCTTTAAGTGATAAAACACGAACAGCTCCTCAAATTGGCCTCCAAGAACAATGACTTCGTTCTAAATGGTTAACTTTAACTACATACACATGGTGATGGGATAATCCGTAGGTCTGACTATTGCGAAAACTTTTATTTTGCTATGAACGTCAGTGGCTGAGTATTGCCAGTATTATATAGAAGATAAGTTGATGACACTTTCCTGCTTTTTCACATTGATCATGCCAAGAAGTTTTTATAATACCTAAACTCACAACAGCCACGTATAAACTTTATCTGTGAGACGAAAGTAAACAATAACTTAACGTTTTTTAGACGTCTAGTGAAGAAAAAAATCTTTGCCACATCTGTTTTCAGTAAGAAAACATTTACTGGCTTATACATTCGTTTCGACAGTTTCACACCAGAGCCTGTCAAAAGTAGCCTTGTTCTAAATCTCCTAAATAGAGTGTATAACATCTGTTCTGACTATTTCAGTCTTCTTTTTTCACCCTGAAATTCACTAACTTGATAACATATTACAAAATAATGGTTCTCTCCTTAATTTCTTACATTCTATCATACGAAAAAAACAACATAACAATAGAATGGAGCCTAAAAATAAGTTACATACTGTCTCAAAATATCCATTAGTTCTTATCACACCTTTCATGGACACATTTTTAAACTCAATTCCTGAATTCAGAAAAGTTCGAGACATTTTACCCACAAACTAAGCAACGTTTAGTATTTAAAATTGTTTAAAATCAAAGACATGCTTTCTTTGTAATGTTTTCTCTTAACAATATCATCAAACATATCTGCAGCACTTTTTATCGTACATTCTGTTATTGTCATACTTTTTAAGTCTGTGCTCTTTCTAATCTTTTAATTGTATCAACACATTCTCATATAATAGCTAATGCTGTTTTCTGTAATTATAATGTCATGAATTAACTTTCTGCGGTTTTATGGCTAATGATGTAACTTGTATCCATTCCGAAACGTCCGTAATTAAAGGCATTTTATTTGCAGACACTAAATGATCTATAAAAAGTTCTCTTAAGTTTCAAATTATTTCATCCAAATTCAATTTTTTCACTCCCGTTAAAGGACGTGCTTGTTCCGATACATGTAATGTCAAGTTACATGTCAAGTCCCGATACATGTAATGTCAAGTTACATGTCAAGTC
>NW_013666126.1:350430-355061 GCF_000517525.1 Limulus polyphemus
GATAATAAATATTGATCGTCGTTCTTGTCTAGTATCGATAGCTGTGCGTGTTGGCTATAAGCTGCTGGGAACGATCCTCCAAATACTAGATACCCGACATCCATAATTTCACGATAATAAATATTGATCGTCGTTCTTGTCTAGTATCGATAGGTGTGCGTGTTGGCTATAAGCTGCTGGGAACGATCCCCCAAATACTAGATACCCGACATTTCACGATAATGAATATTGATCGTCGTTCTTGTCTAGTATCGATAGGTGTGCGTGTTGGCTATAAGCTGCTGGGAACGATCCTCCAAATACTAGATACCCGACATTTCACGATAATGAATATTGATAAGCTTCCAATATGATACATTATATCATCTAGATATATATGATTTGGGATAATATATATATATATATATATTGCAGTTACCATTAGTATTACCGTCATTATCATTGTAATTCATTATTATTATTATTATCAATATTAAAATTTTTGGACTGTCGGTTATTTGTATTTGAAAGATTGTTTCCGGCTGCAGGGTATCTAGCCACTGCGTAAATAAAAAGTATGATTGTTTTACAATAAACCAATTCTTAGGAGCTGTATATTTTTTACTTGACAACACATTTGTAGAATTGACCAACCTGTCTTTCAGCAAATACAAGAAGTAACTATGGGTGTTAATTTCAGTCCACGAGTTGGAAATTCATATTAATTCGAACTTAAATTTTCATTCACAATCAATCTTAATACGAAACTCTATAACAAAGTTGCGCTTGTAGACGTATATTGAAGGTCTTATTTTTTTCCACGTCTCCCGGTGGGACAGCGGTAAGTCTTCGGATTTACAACGCTAAAATCAGGGATTCGATTCCCCTCGGTGGACACAGCAGATAGTCCGATGTGACTTTGCTGTAATAAAACGCACGAACACACATTATTTTCCTAATTATCCGCCCCCCCCCAGTGGCACAGCGGTATGTCTGTGGATAGATAGCCCATTGTGTAGCTTTGTGCTTAATTCCAGACAAACCAAATTATCAATATTTTCTTGACACAGCCAGAGAAATTTATGAAAGAGAGTTAGCTCCTTCTAGAAAAAAATAGCTATTTGATTAGAAATAAAACACATTACCAGGATTTAGCAAGCTCGAAAAAATAGAAAATTTTAATTTAGCAATAGTAATTTTCAATTTCAAAATACAAATATTCAAAATAATGGATAACACAATGTTTAATATTCATAGCTTTTAGATATAATACCATTGGTTCCACATGACAACATTTCGTGGACAAAACTCCTTTTTCACAAACAGTGTTTCACATACCGAATTTTGAAGACCAGACTTGTTTAACTTTACGATAAGTTAAAGAATATTCTTGCTGTTGACTATGGGATTAATAATTAAAGCAATAATGAATCACTTGATTATGGCTACGTCCATTAGTTTTATTGCCCGTTAGTTTAATCTCTTAGTACAGTTAGAGCACGTTGTATAACAGTTCCTCATATTGTATAATAACCTTACATCATTAGATAGTCATTATGATTAACTTCTGATCAAAACAAGTTACCTAGATAGTTTAGAGCTAAAACGTATTAGTTGTTCACATAACTAACTTAATAAACTGTTCTAATTAAGAGTGTACAATATCGTAAGACAAAACTTATAATGATTAGAATGTACTGATTCATTGGTTGGGTATCTTCGCTGTTAGCGGCCTCACATGACCCGTATTAGTGTGCTGAACTCGTAAAACACGAGTTGCGGGCTCGAAGCCCCTCACCGAATATGCTCGTTCTTTCAATCGCTAGGGCGTCATAACGTATCGCTCAATCCCACTTTTCGTTGGTAAAAGAGTATCCCAAGAGTTTGCAGTTGGTGGTCTATCACTTCTAAGTTAGGTACGGCTAGCCCTCGAGTAACTGCGCGAAATTCAGCAAAGAAACTAGCGATATTTTTGGCCATTAATACATGACGTAACTTGTCTAAATCAATATACTAAGTTACTAATACAAACTAATCCTCATAATGAAAAATAATAAATATACTAAACATTTTAACCAATATATTTAATGAAATGAAAATCAAAGAAGAAATGGAATTTAACTAACAAAACAAACAAAAAATAGTCGTTTTGTTTCATGCACTATCAGTGATTCCGTATCTCTTTAAAAGCTTTATAGAATAAACGAATAACTTTATTACAATATAATTATATCTAATACGTCTATAATAAACCCACTAAACGGCTCAAATAGCTACATTAGTTTCAGTTAATCGCTAAGTCTTATTATTTACAGTGATCTTCTCGTACCTAATTATAGATTACACTGGTATGCTTTGGTAATTGTTAAGCAGAAATCTTCATAATGGGTTATATGTGCTCAGCCTACCAGAGATATCGAAACCCGATTTCTAAAGTCGTAAGCTTGCGACTTACCGCTGAGCCTCTCGGGAGCATCGTTTATATTTTCTTGGCTAGTTTTTAGGATTTAGCTTTATTTATTACTTCCAGCTGCCCACCCTGCAAGTTGACCATGTGTGTATGTGTCGGGGATAATTAAAGTCAACTTAATTGTGCTACATACAGATCATAGTAGGTTTAGTAAATTATTTCTATTACTTTGTTAAAATAATTAAGTTTAATCCTTGCCATGCCTTTACAAGGTACATAGGCGACCCATGCCCCCTAGACGGGATGCCAGTCCATAGAATAATCCCCAGCCAACAACTGGTACCTATCATACAGCTGTGTAGACTAGGATAAAGAGGGTAAATTATCCTGCTCAAGGATACATCAGTATGACGCGGGCCAGCCTCGCAACCATCCAACCACGAGAGAGAAGAGCACGAAGCCACTGTGCCACGCTGCCACTTATAACATTCTATTTGGATTTAATTGCACTTCCTATATTTTCTCTATTTATTCCACGATTCTGTTGTTCATCTAATTCGTCAATTTTTCATAAACTTTAGTTGTTGTTTTTTCTGTAACTAAATTTACCATTTCACTGCGCAATTCTATAGTTAGACACGGTCATGTGTCACAGCCATTTAACGCAGATGTTGTTGGGGAGGAGGAAAATGTTATATAGAGTTTTGCTTATATAGATGTAACGGTTTGCAAGAGACAGGGAATTGTAGGTAACACACGAATTACATGTTCGTTAATGTTCTGTTACTTTGAACATTTTTCTCATTATGAAGCTAATTATGCAATCCTGCCAAATTATATATATATTTAGAAGATTTTGCTCATTCTACAGTAGTGTTTAGGTTAAGAAAAGTTACCTAATTGATATATAATTGATTTTCAATTGTTTCTTGAGTGTCTGAAATGAATACTGTTTGAAATGTAAAAAGTTAGGTAAAATTAAACCAAGATTCAAATTTAAATATTGGAATTTGATTGAAAACTTATGCAAGTTTGTGGTTACCATATAATTACAGTAACTCCTTACGTTTAAAATATTTCATCATGCCAGTGCACTATTATTGATTATTATCAAACAGTGCGTTTGCAACTAAAAACATTAATGTTTATGAGGAAATTAATGCTGCATATAATTGATATATTTAACGCATAAGATAAACAATAGCTTTCTGGGAAATGTGTTGGTTTTCGATTTTCAAGAACCACTGAAAGTTACTATAACATGAAAAAATGTCTTGCTTTGAGAAAATGTGTTAGTTTTGAAGTTGTATAAAACCTCTGGACGTCATTATCACAGTTAAAATATTATTTCCTTTTAGGAAACGTGTCAGTTTTTCAGATTTAAAAAACTTTACCCCTAAAAAAAGACGGGTCCACCTCTCAAAATTGCCTAGGGTTTCATTTGGTCTATTTTAGTTTTACTTACCCAAGATTTTGTGTCTATGTGTTTTCATTATCATGAACGTAATTATCACATTGAAAAACAAATCGCTCTAACGAAATATCTTGAAGTTTATATATTTCACAAGTTTGTGTATTTCACAAGTTTATGTATTCAACATGTTTATGTATTTCACAAGTTTATGTATTCCACTGACGTATTCCTGAACGTTTGACTTAATTTTAAAAATCCATAGAGTACCTACAAACTGAAACTTCGGGTTCTTTATGAAAACTTTTTCAAACTGGAAATAATTCATTTATCTACAAAATATTATACCTTTCAAACTGTAAATCGCTTAAACAACCATGTACAGTGTGTTGTTATCCCTAACTTTATTTTTATCTTGCTTATAAATTTAGCACTCAGAGACCGAGTTGTTTATCTTGTCTAAATTGTGTTCTAACATCCTAAAATCCCATGAGAAAATGAATGCTTTAACCCTTCCTCCCAAAAAACGACGGTCATTCATGGTGAATATTAAAATTGCTATTCTGTTGTAGCGACTCTGTATTTAAGCTGTTTTAAATAGGGAAAAAAAAAACATTCTTCACCATTTGACCATAGTCACTCTACACTTTGGTGTAAAAGTGAATTCAGCTCTCGAGAAAAATATAATGAATCCCTTGTGTTTGAGCAGGAAATATTTTAAGAAATTTTAAGTAACATGCATGCACGAACTTGATCTGCTGTGAGCCAACAATTACGAACAACCTACTTGATCTGCTGTGAGCCACCAATTACGAACAACCTATTGGACTG
>NW_013666126.1:356009-362809 GCF_000517525.1 Limulus polyphemus
TTGATCTGCTGTGAGCCAACAATTACGAACAACCTACTTGATCTGCTGTGAGTCACCAATTACGAACAACCTACTTGATCTGCTGTGAGCCACCAATTACGAACAACCTACTTGATCTGCTGTGAGCCACCAATTACGAACGACCTACTTGATCTGCTGTGAGCCACCAATTACGAACATTTAGCAGTTTTTTTCAAAACTTGCAACATATACTTTGTAGTTTCTTCTAAAGTGACTAATACAGCGTGGGTACAACACAGATATCTCATTGTGTAGCTTTGTACTTAATTACCACAAACAAACTAAAGTGACTATTTCAAGAAACAAAAAACCTTATTGAGAAGACGTATGACATATTTCGATGATGCTAAAATTCTGTTACTCTTAGTTCTTTTATAACTTCCTAATTTGAGCATCTAATTTTGTATTTTTGAACTTCTTATTGAAGTCGTTTAGTTGCAAATAGTACAAGACTGTTTGTTTTGAATATTTTGTTTGAAGTTAGAACTTGATGATTCATTTAAACGAAATACTTATCAGTTGGTTTACTCAGTTTTGATTATGAGAAAACTTTTGCCTTTTTGCGTTTTTTCATAAAGTTAATATATATTTTTAAATATAATAACGAAAACTTTTGTGCTTCTGAAAAATATCGCATAACAACCTTAACAAAATTGCAACTACCCATACATTTAAATAAATATCTTTGACATTAATTATTGCTTCGGCTTGGCTTTTTCTCTAACATTTTCTTATACTTGTTCAATTCAATCTTTAGAATCTGAGAATTAAAAACACACATGAACATTTCGGTAATTAGTTTGAAATAATGTGAGTTCAACTGCTAAGCTTAATGTTCCACAGACAGAGTTTTATAGATTTGAGAAGCTTTAAGAGAGGCGCTTGAAATATGATTAGTAATAGAACAAAGAGATAAAATTCCTTTCTCATCACTTCACTATATCGAAACTTACCAGCAGATCACGTGCTTCGTGATTTTGAGTGATGAAAAATGCACTTTTGATTCATTTTCATGAGAATAAAACCCAGAGTACCTACAAAAAAAAAAGACTTACATAACTTCAATGTTCCACTGCTAAATTTCTACTAATGTACTTTTATAATATAAAATGAATTAGTGGCTCTGAGTGGAGATTAAAACATACTAACGCGGGGTTTCTTTGTATCTCCGGAAATTGTAAGATTTGACTGTAGTGCATGGGTAAAAAACTCATAATTCGAGCATAGACATCTTGATGATAGGAATAATGAGTGACTCTTGCAGTGTTTTAGGTTTTCCTCGTCTCTACAAACATAGCGTGTAAAGTAAAATATTTGTCTTACTATAAAACATATCTCAATATTTATCATATCGTATATATATATATGTGTGTGTATAAAACATCGAAAATAAAAAATATTAATGAATATGAATGTGTTGAAAGTTAAACAGACATGAGAAAAAGTTTCCATTTAACTTTAAATTAAACACTTCCGTTTAATTTAAATTTATTCTTTTAATTAGAAAGTTTTCGATGACTATTTATTTTTAAAATAAATCACACTAAAGCTGTACGTTGCACAATAACGATGGAACATGTAGTTACGAAGAAACTTAAAACATGCAATTTTACTCAAGATCGTAAGTGTACGATATTTTTACGTATGGAAAACAATTTAATAATAATAACTTCTTTACATGATCATTCGTAACTATAAAATCATATGCTAACCTTAAACAGACCACAATCCAGTGAAGCAAAGAAAAACTGTTAGCATTTCATAATATTATTGTTTCGTGTTTTTTCATAATGTTATTGTTTCATTGTTTTGTTTCATAATGTTATTGTTTCATTGTTTTGTTTCATAATGTTATTGTTTCATTATTTTGTTCCATAATACTAATATTGAATCATTTAGCTTTCACAATACAATTAATGTCTTTTTTACCCCTTTAGTTTTGTGTTTAAAACCTACAGAATGCAAGATATCTCTATTTTGTTTTCAAAACTCACAGAATTACCAGAGACTAGTGTTTGAATATTGCCAGAAATGTATTTCCTCATTCCATTTCCGTCCCTTTTTATGTAAACAAAGACAATGGAAACTAGTCTTCATTGTAAAAGTTCTAAGTACAAAAAATTATACTTTGTTGAAGTGACCAATCACGAATTCGATAATATTACTCGATAGTTTTGTAGTTAGTGATATAAATAATTGGAGAAAACTAACCATTTAATTTGTGTGCATGCTCAGATATTTCTAGTGTTCGGGGAATAGAAAGATAATTAAACAACAACAGGCTTTAGTTGCAATTCAATTAATCAGTGATTAACAATTAAAATTATATATTTTTCCTGTCGGTGGTAAAGGGTTTAAAATTTGATCTCATATTCAACCACTTCAACTTGCCAACTATTTTAATTAAATACGAAGATAAAATGGCTAAATGCGAGTAAAAACATTACATCTAAAATATTAAATCTTTGTTGAAGTAAAAAATTAAACGTTAAAATGCAACGTTAGAATTCGGGGTTCGACTCCCAGCGGTGAACACAGCAGATAGCCAAATGTGGCTTTGCTCTAAAACAAACAACTGAGTATATTTACATCCACTTTCTGTTTAGATCCGTTGGAGTGAAGCCAGCGCGTATTTTCAGGACAGACAAAAACTGGGTATAATGATACATATTTGAAGGGTTTTATAAAATGTTTTGTCTAGTCAATAAGTTAGACTGAGAAATTAGCTATGGATAGCAGATTAACTTTCGACTGATATATTAGCTATTGATAGCAGATTGTCCTTAGACTGAGATATTAGCTATTGATAGCAGATTGTCCTTAGACTGAGACATTAGCTATTGATAGTAAATTAACCTTAGACTGAGCTATTAGCTATTGATAGTAAATTAACCTTAAACTGAGATATCAGCTATTGATAGTAAATTAACCTTAAACTGAGATATTAGCTATTGATAGTAAATTAGCCTTAGACTGAGATATTAGCTATTGATAGTAAATTAACCTTTAACTGAGATATTAGCTATTGATAGCAAATTAACCTTGGACTAAGATATTAACTATTGATAGTAAATTAACATTGGACTAAGATATTAGCTATTGATAACAGATTGTTCTTAGACTGAAATATTAGCTATTGATAGTAAATTAACCTTGGACTAAGAAATATTAGCTATTGATAGTAAATTAACCTTGGACTAAGATATTAACTATTGATAGTAAATTAACATTGGACTAAGATATTAACTATTGATAGCAGATAATCCTTAGACTGAGATATTAGCTACTATTAGTAGAATAACCTTACCTATTGAAAGTAGATTAACCAATCCTAGGCGGATCACTTGCCTTCTTAGCTAACATCTGTGACTTAGTGGTTAGACAACCGGACTGTGGTTTTACGAAGGTCTATGGCTCTTATCCCGTTGCCACAAAACAAAACAAAAAGATAGCATTTTGCACTTTGAGGGTGAACTCCCATTATTCTATTACAGTAGTCCAAGAGTGAGTAGTATATGTTGTCGACTAGCATCCATTCTTCTAGTCTATTTCTAAGTTAGGGCATAGACTAGCTAACATTCTTTTCATTCCTTATACACTGAAACAAGAAAGCACGCGTCAACTCAGAGAACTTAGAAATAAACAGATCCAACTTCCGTCGTTTTACGTTGTATATTCCAATTAAGCCAATTCCAGTTTCGTAGGTATTCGCTCAGCCTATATTATTTTGTATAGTAAACGCTTAAGCAAAGGAAATATATATATCTAGTTTAACATATATGTGAATTATCATCCTGAACGGCACCTTACGTAACTCGAGGAAAGAATCATCTCTAAGTTAGATCAACTGATCAGAGGTAGGGAAACCTGTGAGCAACACTGGCCGCCTGCATAATTATTTTGAACCAAATAGCAATTAAGACTGCCAATTTTATAATATGTCCACAGATGAAAGTGCGTAACGTGTCAGTGGCATATAGCAATCCGGAACACTAACAACCAGGCTACTTCGAATCCTTCATGTGCGGCCCGGCATGGCCAGGTGGTTAGGGCGCTCGACTCGCAATCTGAGGTTCGCGGTTTCGAATCCCCGTCACACCAAACATTCTCGCCCTTTTAGCAGTAGGGGCGTTATAAGTGAAGGTCAATCCCACTATTCGTTGATACAAGAGCAGCCCAAGAGTTGGCAGTGGGTGGTGATGACTAGATGCCTTCCCTCTAGTCTTTCACTGCTAAATTATGGACGGCTAGCGCAGATAGCCTTCGTGTAGCTTTGCGTGAAACTCAAACCAAACTGTCAATATGTTGAACATAATACTTGAATATTCGTAATGATTTAAGACGTAAAAAAACTGAGTTTAGAAAGGCATACTTCATAAAATATTTTTCAGTAGCAAAATTAACATTTTGTATGAGTTGTACAGAAAGTAGACACTTTACAGTGTCCTGACGGAACGAGTAAATCAATATTGGAATTTCTGGCGGAACGAGAAAAATCAATATTTGAAATGTAGTACGTAAAATGTAACACGTAAGTGAATAAATATATATTTGGGTATGTAATGTAACGAATAATATAAGATGTTCGTCGAGAAGGCTTGGCATAGTCTAATGGTTAGAGCGCTCAACTCGCAATCTGCTGATCGCCGACAAAGCGAACTTGCTTGCTGATTATTACACCAATTCATTTTCAGACATCAACTCCCCAACATTTAATCAATCATTAAAACAAAATATCAATGAACAGGTCTCATCAAGACCAGATTTATACACCCCACAATTTCCGACTAATATCACCTACGATACCACTTCAACACACGTACATAACATCTTTGAGAGACAAATCAGAATGGGTGAACTTATAATTTACTTAGCAACGCTAAAAAAAACTCCTCCCCTGGACAAGACTGTAGAAGAAATATTATCTTAAAAAAGGCCTCAAGAAACCCTCTCTGCCATCTCTTAAACATTATGAACCCATCCCTTCTGTCGGGATACTTTCCGGCTGTCTGGAAACAAGCTAGAATCACACTCATCCCTAAAACATCACCAACCCTGACAACTTCAGACCGATAAGTCTACTAAGCTGCATTGATAAAGTTATGGAAAGAATTATTTCCAAAAGATTACTTTTTTTTGTGAAAACAATAAGCTAATATCTGATATACAGAAATTTTCACGAAAAGGACGACAGATAACAGATCATCTAACTCGACTCACGGAATCCATATATAAATCATTCAACAACAATTAGGTAACAATTGCATTATATTTTATATATGTCAAAAATGCTTTCGACACAGTGTGGTACAATGCCATCAGATACTGCCTCTATTCCATGACTATTAATAACAAAATAATCAGATGGATATTTAACTTTTTAACCAATCGAACTGCAGCAGTTCAGTTAAATAACCTTCTGTGTAAGACATTGAACATCACTGCAGGAGTACCACAAGGATATGTTCTATCACCACTCCTTTACATACTGTTTGTAAATAATATACCTTTCCCTGATTTGACATACACTTATTTTTCCCTGTATGCTGACGACACAGCCGTTTGGAGTGTTTCAAGCAACCCACTAATTGCAAGCAATAGAGTGCAAAAATCCTTAACTGGTGTAACGACTGGTGAATTCTACTGAATCCCATAAAAACCGTTGGTATTGCATTCAAACGCAGCTTAAATAAACACTACAAAAACATTAAAAAAGTAAAACTCAAATAAGAAATTAAGAAATAAAGTTAGGCCCCTATGCGAAATTTCTAGGAATAACCTTCGACACACGACTCTACTGGTTGCAACATTTCAAAAACATTAATAAATCGATAAGCAAAAGACTTAGCATTTTGAAACTCATAACAGGTAACAATAAAAGATGCCAAACCAATACTATCATAAAAATCTATAGAGCGTATATTCGCCCCCTAATAGAATACGGCTCTCAAATCACCTAATACATGCCCCAATATATCGCTAAATCTCTCCAATTTCAACAAAACAGAGATTTAAGATTAGCCCTCAGATTACCAAAATTCACTCCTATCAAATATATGCACAAAACTAGCAACATTCCATTACTTAAAGACAGATTATCAACACTAGCAGAAACTACAAATACCCTAACTACTAAGCTACACACCTTGACCAGTGCCCCACATAAAACAGTATCTCCATAAAACATATACATGACCTCTAAAACACCCTAAAAAACTGTAACGAATTTGTTGTTATATATTTATTTTAATATCAACGTTTGTTTAGATTAACTTCATATTTAGAAACATACATAGCTTATACTGTTATAGTGCGAAACTTCCGCCTATACTCCAAAGTTGTAGAAGATTCTCGAGAATAAGAATCTACAAATTTGTATTGTTATGTAATCTGAATTTTCAAGAACGCCTCCACACAGCTATAAATATAACCAACGCGACGCGCCAAAGAAAGTATCTATTATTAGTTTGCTATACTTGGTGTGCTAAAAGAAAAGAACTGCGGAAGCTATATCTGTGATTAACGCTTATTAATCTGGAACTTCAGATATTTGACCAGGAACGTTTATAAATTTCGAACATTAAAAATCATTTAACTTCAGTGGATTCCCATCGGACATTAGTACTTTTACGAAAACATTACTCGACGTCATCGGTGGAAACTCGACCTGTAATCGGCGTGTGATCAGCGAGAACTACATGGCTAGCTAGCTCCCTATTAAGTGAATTGTACCTATATCAACTACTTAATCAACTTGTTCATCGTGAACCCTCGATAAG
>NW_013666126.1:363809-405564 GCF_000517525.1 Limulus polyphemus
AATCAACTTGTTCATCGTGAACCCTCGATAAGATATCAAGGAAGTTCCAAACTAGGAAGAAGACTTTATATTGTTTGTAAGTTTGTGAAACTTTTTGTATATAAATCATTGTTTGTAATAACTGTTATTGTAAATTGTATTGTTGTGTGTATATTAAAACGTATCATAAACTAGCTATATATCGGCTTTTACTTAACTACTAAATCCAAAGAACTACTAAATTTAAATTTATCAATTAACTCAATTTCAGACCATTTGAAATCTAATACGTAACAAACCTCTGATAAAAATCTAAACCTATGTTCAAACTAATCATTTCTTGTGTTTTCATATTTCAGCACTGGGCACAGGACATGTGGAATATTCGGCGTCTGTCTTGTGAAAGTGGGTTTTCTCGGGGTACTCCCGTTTCCCCCCACAGCAAAGTTGAAGGCACTTGGATTCAAAGATCCCAGCCGTGGCATTCGATTTATAGATCCCAGCCACCCCGTGACCCTGATCATAGGAAGTTTGTTGATTTCTCTGTCGAAGGTTCGTCGCCTTACTTCTCAACAACTTCACATCTGCAGCCTTGATCTCTTCTCTGTCCTGGAACCCGCCGGACATCTCTCTCTCTGCTTCTCTGCCTCACTTTTTAAATACCACTAGTCAAAAGTAGAACCAACTTCTCCAACAATATTGTAAAAACTCACGAATATAACAAATAAAATTGCCGCGAGCGGGGCGAAGGGGGATAATAATATCCCTGAACACCCAAGTTGAGGAAAGTTAACTTTCCTTTAAAAACTAAATTCCTGTCACGGAAAGAGCAGGAAACGAGTTACACATACCAGACAATAAACCAAACCCCAAATATTTTGTCATAAAAGATTTACACTCAAACATCACAAACGAAGACATAAAAGTAGAACTCACACACGAACAAATACAATACACTAAAGTAAAATGTATTTTTTTTTAATAGAACACAGAAACTTACAAATCTTGTCAAGATATACGTACATGAAACACAATATATTCTGATCGTGATATCAAATGGTATCATTCGCTGGTATCAAAAATACACTATCGAACCTACCCAAACACCAGCGGTAGTTGTAACGCAGTGGTACAACTGCCAACGCTACGGACATGTGGCAGCTGTATGCAAAGTTCTCTCACGTTGTGTAGGGTGTGGGGGAGAACATAGAAACACAGATTGCCCACGTGAAAACACACAACCACACTGCTGTAACTGCCAACAGCAACACACGGGATACTACATTGGATGCCCAAAATACAAGAACATTAAAACACGCATAACCAACATATAAAATAACACAAACACACAAGTGCCAAATCAGGAAGCAAACAGAACTCAAAGAAATCCACCATTTATTACCAACACCAAAACCCCAAGAGACAACTAACACAAACCAACAATCTACTACATATATATTCGCACATGCAGTCAAACCCCACACCCAAACTGAAAACATACTAAAACTAACGAAGAACACACAACCCACAAATACAATAAAACGAAGTAATAAGCAAAATAACAGAAGCAGCTAAAAACATATTCTACGAGTTTCTCGCACAATACTGAAACCCCCAAAACCAAGACGACAATATTACACTATATATTAAAATTGCTATTAACACCTAATACTACCACACATTATACAACTGTTCGTATTATCACAAATACATAGCAACAGTCCAGAATCACACATAACTAGATAACATAAAAAGAACATCGCTCTGAAAAGAAAAGTTACAAATAGATTAACATCCAAACCAGCTTACCCAAAAACCTAAAGTATAGAATACCAGATAACACTAGTACAGGAGGGAAGAAGAGGTCTATTAATAACCTGACCCTCCCAGGTCGCCAACGACTTAAATCCCGATCCAGAGAATCGTAAAATGGATTCACTGTAAACAACCAATCTTTTAAAGATTAGCCCGATAGTGAAAATATTAAATGTTAAAGTATAACATTCGTTTAATACAATACATCGGATGTAATAAACTTTTGCTGTAAGTTTATATACTTTTAACTCTTTAACGTATTAGTCAACTTAAAATAGATGTAAGTCTTGGTTTCACCTTTTTGTAGTATAAACTTTCTTTATTATTTTCAAAGGCTATGTTATAATATAAAGAATATTAACCATCTGTTATGATTGACGAGAAGAAGCAGAGTTTTTGTTGTTTTTTTTTGATAATTCATACATAGGTAACTAAGAAGAATATAAACGAGGAAACAAATTTTCATTTTAAATTTGAGCTACAACTCCTTTCTACTTCTGTATGCCCTGGATTTATGCATAATAATCAAAAGTTATTGGCTAATAGTATCCCGTTAAATTTTAACTACTAATATTAAATATATCTCATTTTATATAAAAAAATACTAGATACATTAAAAAAGTGTTCTCTATAATTAATTAATATTAGATAAAAATGTGTAATTTTCGTTTAAACATTCATCTTTAAATTCTTTTACAAGTAGAGAACGTAGTTTCGTGCCGCACATGGGTTGGGTTTTATCAACTCGATAAAAACAACTATTAACCTTAATGCCTTTTTTTCATGCTTTATATGTCATATGTTACTCAAAATTTAAATTGATAATAGGATGATTGAATAATGTTTCATACAAAAAATAAAACATGGATCTAAAAGACATGAGCATATCTTCTTCGAACCATTATTTGTTGGAAAGATCTAATACTATAAAAGTTGTTTTCCCATCAGATCACATACAGTCAATTACTTTCTCTTCTTTCAAGGTATGCCCGATATTTGTGTTGTAATTGTTCTAGTAAACTTCTAAACTTCTCATTGTTGTTTTTATATAGAAAGCAACGTTTTGTTTTTATACATATCGATGAAAAAAATCAATATATTATGGAGCACAAATGGGTACTCATAGTTCAAATTCAACTGACTTCTCTTGATTATTATTTCATGATGATTTCCGAGAGCGGTTAATCCTAGAATGGAGATAAGGCTTACATATAACGAAATCCCTCACTCGTGCGTAGATTGCTGTTATTCACCAGGTAGTTATTTCTAAGTTGTGTTCGTGTTTCGCTAACTGTCTTTTTTATTTTGAAACAATAATTGGTTGTAGCGTTTCAAACCTTCTAAGAAAGCGTGGACGTGATCCTGTTGTGCATTATGTCATGATATCAAGGGCAGAAATATGAGAGTGATGTATCACCCTGTAGCTCTAATTAAAACTGGGTGCTTCTATTTAATTTTATTGAAGTTTCATAAAATGTATACGGTATTTAATGATAATTAAAAATCATCTTTATTTGAAAAATGTAAATTACATATATGTATATGCAATCACGAAAAAAATTATCATTTCTTTTGGAAAACGAAACTGATATGTCAGGAAAACTAATTTTCGTTTTATATTCATTAATACATATTCCAATACGAGAAGTGCTTTGAAATTTGAAAACGGATATTATTGTATTTTTAGAGTCAAGTCAATTAACCTCCTTACCTCAAATGATCGAGTTCTTCCGAAACAGAACATTTTAACGTTTTAAGTAGTGTAGCGTACTAAACAGAGCATTTTCTAATGTTAACACATTAAGCAGCATATCGTACTAAACAGAGCATTTTCTAATGTTAACACATTAAGCAGCATATCGTACTAAACAGAGCATTTTCTAATGTTAACACATTAAGCAGCATATCGTACTAAACAGAGCATTTTCTAATGTTAACACGTTAAGCAGCATATCGTAATGAACAGAATATTTTCTTACGTTAACAAACTAAACAGCATATCGTGCTCAAAGAACATTTTCTAACATTAACACACTCAGTGGCAGATCGTACTAAACAGAACATTTTCTAATGTTAACAAACAAAACCGCATATGTGCTAAACAGAAAATTTTATTATGTTAAAACACTAAGTAGTGTAACGTACTAAACAGAAATTTTCTAATGTTAACACATTAAGCAGCATATCGTACTAAACAGAACATTTCATGAAGTTAACGGCCTGGCATGGTCTTGTAGTTAGGGCGCTCAATTCGCAATCTGTGGGTCGCGGATTCGAATCCCCGTCACCGAACATACTCGCTCTTTCAGCTGTGGAGACGTTATAAAGTTACAGTCAATCACACTATTTGTTGTTAAAAGAATAGCTCAAGAGTTGAAGGTGGGTTGGGTGGCGTTGACTAGCTACCTTTCCTCCAATTAGGGACAACGATACATGACTAGCTGCCTTTCCTCCAATTAGGGACAACGATACATGACTAACTACCTTTCCTCCAATTACGGACAACGATACACGACTAACTGCCTTTCCTCCAATTACGGACAACGATACATGACTAGCTGCCTTTCCTCCAATTACGGACAACGATACAGTGGATGATGGTGATGAGAGTTACCACACTAAGCAGTGTAACGTATTAACAGAGTATTGTCTAATCTTAATACACCAAACAGCAAAGTGTACTAAACGTAACATTTGCTAAAGCTGACACACTAAACAGCGGAAAATAAAAAAATAACATTTTCTAACGTTAACATTAAGAGCGTAACGTACTAAACAGAAAATTAACACACTAAGCTAACGTCGCATATCGAACACAAAATACAATTTTTCTGCTCCCCCTCACGTCAGATCAATTTTTGTCGTTTGGTTTTTGGTAGAAATTTCAAATTTAATTTCATTATTTTATTTTCAGGATTTTAAAACATGATTTAATTATTAAATAATTGAAAATGAAGGTTAGTAAAGACAGAAAAATGTTCCATCTGGAATGGAAAATGTAACGAGTTGACACTAGTTACTGTTAAAAAATATTTGGCTAATTGTATTTTAATGTAATTTTCCTTCTCTATAGCTAAATATTTTATAAGCTAATGTATTAGCACTGTTACTTTACAATATATATATGGTATTGTCGGTGTTTTATACAGTAACTTGCAGGACACGTTTTAATTCATAAAATCACGTGTTTTTCTCAATTCATTTTACAAATATGACATTTTGTTTAAGGCGATGGTAATTTGAGGTACAAACAGGAGGAGCAACTTACTTATTTTTAAATATTTGACATTTTATCGATTAGTTATTAGTTGTTTGTTTTTTTGTAATTGTGGTACATAATAATGAGGTAGAGAATTTATTCTACAATTACAAAGTACTTGAGTTCCAGAAAATTATTTTAATAGACCTTTCGTTCATGCCTTCAAGGTAGAGCGTTTTATAGCAACAAAATCAGTATTGATAAGTCTTATTATATAGAACAAACGGCTATTCGAAATAAATTATTATTTTTCTTTGGAATATGAACGTGTTCATTACTAAGTTTCCTTGCATATTTCGAAACTTTCACTTTGGGCAGTTTTCCCTGCTAAAGGAGTTTCGTTCAATTTTCTAATCCCTTTCTCTATCGAAGAAGAAATATTAATCTTAAGATGATGTTTTTAATTACTATTACAATTCCTATTATTAGTTAATCTATTGTATATACATTAAAAAAAGTTTTTTATCAAATAAATATTACATGAACAAATAAAATGTTCTTGTCTCGAGATCAAATATCAGAAAGCTAAGCAAAGAATTACGGATGATATATAAATTTTGAAAATGATGAACTTCAGCTTATTTTATTTGTAAACTATGCCATAATTATCTAAAAAACATATGTTTTAAACCTTACACGTTTAGTCAAAAATTAAGGATTATTGTCCTTAAAATAATCAGTGAAATAATTAATTCGTTTGCGCTATGAATTTTGAGGAAGCAAATACTCCCGCCTAAATGACAAAAGAAATACTACACTCTAAAGCATTAAATAAATAGACAATGTATTTTATTTTGCGGAATTATCATAATGTTACATGAAAATTCGTGAAATGTACTTTTATAAAACAAACAAACGAATGTCTGTGTATAAGTATAACATTGAAACAACGTGTTATGACACAAAGAAAAATTATGCTTGGCTGGAAGAACATTATATATTATATTAATAGTTCGGACTTGATACACAATATATTGTAGTTCGTTATTAATAGTTTGAAGTTGAAGAAAAGTTACTAGCTGGTTCAGTGATTAATAGTTTGTGCTTCACATGAAGTATCTTTATAGTTCATTAGTTAATATTTCAGAGTTCATACAAATAGCTTGCTCATTCA
The DNA here is from genome assembly GCF_000517525.1 of Limulus polyphemus. NCBI lineage: Eukaryota > Metazoa > Arthropoda > Merostomata > Xiphosura > Limulidae > Limulus > Limulus polyphemus. Next base: position 369,977 of record NW_013666126.1, read on the forward strand.
TTTTGAAGAGTTCGAAGTTAAAGTAAAATAATTTGCTAGATCATTGGTTAATATTTCAGACATTGAAGTACAATAAGTTGATAGTTCATTGGTTAAAAGCTAGATCTTGTTACATAATATATTGATAGTACATTAATTATAGTTTGAAGTTGAATTAATTTTAAATTTATGGCTTGAAGTTTGTAATTGACTTCGTGTTATTTTAAAAGCATTATATTTGTATCTTTAGGTTAACATGAAAAATTTTGTTTTATACATTTGCCGTTGCAGTGATATAACCATAATTATGTCTCTGAAAGACTACTATCCGTATAAAATTTATCAGAAATTGTTCTCAGGTGTTAAATATATGAACGATTTTAATTGTGTGTCTGGATTGTAAGTTTAGCGCAAAGCTATACAAGGTTTATCTGCTTATTGCCATCTCAAATTTTTAACTGATAGACTAGAACTAAGGAGAATAACTGGTCAATAGCACTCACTACTAATTATTTGGCTACTTTTGTCTAGCAAAAAGTGAGGTTTGATTGTCAATCTTATTGTGTGCCTCATAGTATGGAACTTGATTTGTACCATAGAAACCACAGTTAGCTGACATTCAGCTAATACAGTATTGGTTTGAAGATTTTAATAGTTTATTTTTAGGTGTGTTTTTAAGTGTGGAATATCTATTTAAAACATTCAGATGTTCTTGTAGTGTACTAGAACGCTTATCTCAGTTGAAAGATAGCTGATTATCTAACTAAGAAACATATTCTTAAAAATAAGCTGACGTAAACAATAATAAAAACAAGATAAATGGTTTAATACGATACATGACATGATGTGTACATTATAAATCACCAGTAGACGTTATATTGTTATAAGGTAAGCCGTTTGACATCTGTACCATACAGAGTTCAATGTTCATTAACTTTTAAATATTTAGTAAGCGAAATATGATTTAATCTAAGGTATATAGCAAGCTAAGTGACACGTTAATTTAATTCGTAAGAATGATCAACATTTGATTGACTTTATCATAAAAAGTTATTATTTTTGTTCAGATAAACTTTGTCAAGTACAATTATTTAACACTAAAATCTATATTGCCTATAAAGTATGCTCTAATTAAACTTTATATTTTCAACATATTGTTTTTGATTTACTTTTTCAATTAAAACTACATAAAATGGCCAACTCGTCAAGACAATTTCTTGGATAAACAACTGCGTATTCAAATACAAGGTTTCTTCTCAACCAAGGCTTTTCTGAATCGATTATGAGTCAGATTGTGCGAAAGCATTTGCCAATTACAACAGAGTTAATGGTTTATATGATCTATAGAACTGTTCCAAATCATAACAAGTAGAGATTCGTATGATTGAAAACTTCCTCTTATTATCAAATTTAGATTTAGACAAAACTGTTCTACCGTTTACGCTATTTCAGTGTTTTATTTTCATAAAATACTCTCTAGAGCTAAGTGTATATTGTCAAGATATTAATTGTTTACTAAATCGCATAAAGCATTTTTGTGGTAAAATCGTAACAGCTACTGTTGTATTCACAGAATTTCAAAATGCAATTCAAATTTTGTCCTTAATTTCTCTTATTGTTAATATTAAAATATAACATTTTTTATGGCTTCAAACTAATTATGATTAAGTAATTTTAACAAATGTTATTTAAAAACTACTTGCCATCAAATAGTGTAGTAATAAATAAAGAAAAATGCAATGGAATATTTTTGTAAAATTCCACAAATTTTGAAGTTGACCTTCACCCTAGCCATTCACCTTGACCTATTATCGCCAAGGTCATGTCACCAGTCTGTTGCTCGTGTCCTTAAATATATGTAGGTATAATTTGATTTCCTAAAATATGATAGGAAAATTTCACATCTTCCTTACCATGGCAACAGAATGTCTTGTACAAGCTGGTAATCTCAACATCGTTTCATATTTCATCAGAAAGTAGAGATTCTAACCTTTCAGAAAGGTATGATATGTCTGATCTCGCTCATGGACTAGAAGAACATTTCCACAGAATGATTTTGTAAATAGAGAGAGAAAGTACAAACCACCACTAAATTATTTTATATGTGACCTAGTTGCATATATAGCTACTTTTGTATGGAGAATAAGAAACGGCGCAAAGAAGGGAGAATGTAAGGTGTTGTGTTGAAGATAGAAGGAATATTTCAAATAAATGTGCAAGATGTAAATGCGTTAAATGATAATAGTAAAAAAGTTGGTAAAAGATAATCAACTCACAGATGATAAATTAGGCTTGCTTTGCTTTAGCACCACAATAGGAAGGGCTCACTATACTCTATCAATAGCTGGAGTCACATTGAAATATTGAGATTTTCAAAGTGAAATAGTCATAGGGGTGGTTGATGGTATCTCACGTCTGATTTTGCTTGGTAATGAGGTACAAGCTGTCGGGTAACAAAATACGCCAGCATCAGTGGTAAACCATAGTCAAAGTAACCAGATAACAATTAAGATTAGAGAAACTCTCAAATAGGAGAAGAAGTTTGATATTAAATAATTCCTGAAGTAAATAATACGAATAATGACGAATATTTAGCTGCTGTTAGAAGAAGGAATATGGATCAAGAACAAATAATTAAATGGCAGTTAAAAGATGAGAGTTTGTATAAATATCACACGGAAGCCATGAAATTAGAACAGGAAATAACTAAAGTTTGGCAAAATTATTATTACTAGAGGGAAGGAGTGTTGAGGCTTAAATGTAATGGGTGGGAATTATGCAATAGATGGTAGGGATCAAATAGTACTCCCAAAGGAATACAGACACACAATATTAGAGTTAGGGCATGATGCAATGTTGGCAGGACGTTTAGGCATAGCTAAAACGAAAGATAGGATCAATAAACACTACTATTGGCCTTGTATGATTGGAGATATAGAAGCTACTGTAAAGAATTGTCCAGCATGAAAGTAAAAAGCCCAATGGCTAATTTACCAGTTATTGATGAACCATTTAGTTCTGTTAGTTCCAGTAATGGAGCAAGAGAACTAATATATTCTGACAGTGGTTGCTTCTGCAACTAGATATGTAGAAGCTGTAGCACTAGATTCAATGAAAGAAGAGAAAATATGCACAAGCTGATAGTGACATTCTTATTGTCTGGTGTTCCAGAATAATCAAAAGCTTTGCTATGATAAGAATGCTGGAGAATAGGAACTTAAGGTGAATCAGTTAATCAAAAACAGTTTTGCTTGTAAAGTGTCATATAAAGGAGATAGAAGCAGGAAATGTAATGGGACGAACGTAGTATTTAAGTATGTTTAAGCAATGGTACGTTAGAGTCGCACCTGAAACTTGTGTGATGACCACTGTACTTGGCAAATCTCTGGTGCTTTAAGTAAAGCATTTTTTGTGGAAATGGAACAGAACTCTTTAACTTGAATGAAAACAAGTATCTGCTTTGATAGATTCTGTTACTACAGAGATTTAATAGACCAGCGAGTGATCAGCGAAATACAGATACTCTCTCGGACTTGAGGTATTATGGTCGCTTGTGACCTAGCTTTGATTAAAACAAATATATATTGTATATATTGATACGGAACTTACCATTCTTTCATCTAGGGTTAAAACTGATGTGTGTGTGAATGTTTGGTTATGCAAATGAATGGAAGAGTAAGAATTTGGGAACTTATAGTTTGAAACATGAACAGTAAAGGTGGAATGAAGGAGACGGATGGTATTTTCTGATCAATTGTACATAGGTATATGTAAAATTTTATTACTATAACAGTTTTAACCCTTAGTCTTAGACTCACTGTTTTTGAAATACATTTTTCTAAAAATATTTATGCACTAAATTGCGTATATGTTCATATATTTGTTGGTCACAGGGCTTATATACTTACGTTTTTGGATGATTCACTTATTAGTAAACGTTCCAATACTACTGGAATTAATTACACTAATTACTGATTGGACCTCCTATATTACATAAAAAATGTTTTGTTCAGTTTTTTCCACCTAATTTTTGTAATAAGGAAAAGCATAAAATTTCTCAATATGGTCCAATATATGGTTCTCGTCGGTGGCAGAAAAACAAGCAAGTTCATTAATGGTTAGCTTTAATATAATGTAATATATATATATATATATCATCAGTAGTAAGCGGAATAAGAACACGTCGGTACTTTGAGAGTTAGGTCTACTTTATTAAAAATGAAAACAAATGTAATGGTAATACAATAAATAATTTTGCATTTTTTATTTCTTTGTACGTGAAATGCGTGGACTTATTTATTATAATTGTCATCATGTCATACCTGATTATACTAAACTATTTCTAACAGTAGATTTATACCATTCAGAGATTTTAGTCCTAAATAGGCTTGAGAAGAAGAACGAGCTAGTGATATTCTAAATTCATTATCCAGAAATCCCTACTCGCGTGGCTCTAAATCTAGTTTAAAGAATTAACAAAAGGAACCGTAAATCTGCTGTCTTCAATACAACATTTGTGTCTTTCAGCTTTCGTCTGTCAACCGCTCATTATTGCTCTAGCTTATCAAAAGAAAAGTATCCAAGAAAAATCCATTTTAGTATAAAGTTTCGTACTTGAGTAAAGCCTAAGTACGTAAATCTTTGCATCTAATTTCAGTTATAATAATACATTCTGCTTGAAAGATTATCGATTCTAAGCGGCATGTACTTTTAGTTTCCACTTCCTTCGGAGGTATTACATGAGGAGACACTAACTCCGCACCGTTTTTCTTACCATATAATGAAACGGGAGTCTGCAAAGATAAAATCAATACATATCAAATTCGCCAAGTGAACATTGTAACAATTAGGTCCTGTTGTCGGGTGACAAGTCTAAGCGACTTTACCTTCACATATCTACACCGTATATTTTGCCATAGCTTACAGAGATGTAGAAATGTTCTTGTACGCTTAGATGGAAATGTGCTTATCGAATATGTCAAGTAGACATATACTGAAAATAAACTCTTGAAGCTAAAGTTTTCAGTAACGTAAATGTCCAATCAAAATAGAAACGTAGCAACCGACTGAACTATGGTCCTCACAATATCATCCTATGTACATAAAAAAATATTCTACCCAAGAAAAGATACGTTGATTATGGTAAATCTAAATTTAAAGATCTTATGAGGATCCAAACTACTTGACGATACACTCCGTTTATGAGGATCCGAACCACTTGACGATACACTCCGTTTATGAGGATCCGAACCACTTGACGATACATTCCGTTTCTTCTCAATCCATTGTCTGTAGATTATTTATTTGTGAGAATATCCCACGACAATTAAAACGCACGTTAAATATTTTAACAATTCAAAGCCATTTCTATTCAACATCTTACCTGCAATTATGTAAAGTGTAAAACTGATATTTTTCCACACCACGAAGGACTGCCATATTAATCCAAGGTAATACTTCGTTTCCTGGAGCTGGTTTATAATGTTTTTCTGTTGAAAGTCCTATGCCTGTATATTAATCTAACTTAATCCTTGTTTTCCTGGAGCTATCTTATAATATTTTCAGTTGAAAATACCCTGATAGTATATTAATCCAATCAGGCATGGGACTTTCAACTGAAAATGTTATGGAATATCTCCAGGAAACGAAGGATTACACAGAATTTATATACCGGAAGGGAACGTTCAACTTACGGACATTCATTTTAAGGACTTACAACGCTAAAATTTGGGGTTAGATTCCCCACGATGGACACAGCAGATAAATGAATGTGTCTTTCCTCTAAAACAAACAAAACTCTTGACGTTATTGATGTTGTCACCCCTGACTACATAAATACTTGAACTCTCCAAGCTATCACTCTGTTGTTAACTACTGAAGAAGATTATCTAAAAAAGCATAACATAACGAATATATTCGATTTGTATGAAATTAGTCCGTAAACTAATACATTTCTTGAGGAATATGTGCATTGTCGAGTACATTATAAGGCTGACTTATAAAGCAAGAGGTCAAAAGCAAATGTACTGACTCTCTGGCTACCATGGGCGCCCACAGAAATATTTTCGGGGTGGGGGGGGGACAAAACATGTATGTAAGATATCAGCTTTTACATGTTATTTGTTCTTAATCGCAAACATAAATTTACAGTTTTCATAAACATTACTAAAAACAATATTTATTTTAGCTACGATGTTAAATTTACATCATAATAGTGGCAATGTTTTTTGAAATGTAAGGGGTCAAATGCCCCTTCTTGCCTTTTCCTTTGAGCGCCCCGTGCTGACTACCTATATCGATGAAACGAGATTATCGTTAGATATGAGGTAAATGAGCATCTCAGATCTCTTTCTCATATTACTGAACTTCTGAAACCTCCTTCTCCTGTTTATGAACATTTGAAAAATAGTAACTACTACTTTGATAAAGAAAATGTGGATATTTTTTTTATTCTTTGATAACAACTTTAGTACCACAAAAACATTTTATACTGCCCGATATTTCGTTTTACAGCTTCATCAGGAGTTAATCATTATAAATACCGAGACACAAGAAAGATTCCATGCAATTTAATGTAACGAATTCCTAAAGTAGCTGGACATTGAAACGAGTACTCATGTTATTCCACACGAAGACGACACTTTCAGGATGCCCGTTTCAACAGTTCAATCACTCAGAAATCTACTATAGGCGCCGCGTCGGACAACTTACCGGTATGTCTACGTATAGAATAAGATTAAATATTAGAAAAGACCATGATGAGGATAACAAATACCGTGATACCCCTTTATACCTCTGTTAAAATAAAAATATTGTTGATAACAAATACCATGATACCCCTTTATATCTCTGTTAAAATAAAAATATTGTTGATAACAAATACCGTGATACCCCTTTATATCTCTGTTAAAATAAAAAATATTGTTGATAACAAATACCGTGATACCCCTTTATATCTCTGTTAAAATAAAAAATATTGTTGATAACAAATACCGTGATACCCCTTTATATCTCTGTTGAAATAAAAAATATTGTTGATAACAAATACCGTGATATCCCTTTATATCTCTGTTAAAATAAAAAATATTGTTGATAACAAATACCGTGATACCCCTTTATATCTCTGTTAAAATAAAAAATATTGTTGATAACAAATACCGTGATACCCCTTTATATCTCTGTTAAAATAAAAGTATTGTTGATAACAAATACCGTGATACCCCTTTATACTTCTGTTAAAATAAAAATATTGTTGATAACAAATACCGCGATACCCCTTTATATCTCTGTTGAAATAAAAAATATTGTTACGTACATTCTGCCTCCTCAAGAGTTTTAAAACTTGTGTTCACCACATTCTTGTCTCAAGCATTACCGAATTCTTAATAGCGCTTCACATTTGAATTAGAACTGTCTGGGGTAAAGTGTATTATTAATTTATTTAAACCCATACTAAGCTGTTGCCTATTTATAATTCTACAAGGTGGGATCCTTCCATAAATATATAACATTAAGTTTATGTAATTCAAACATGTTTCTTTCGTTCTCTACATGTCCCCTGGCGGGATAGTGGTGAGTTTACGAACTTAAAAGCTAAAATCCAGGGTTTAATTCCCCTTGGTAGACACAGCAACTAGCACAATGTGGCTTTGCTTTAAATTAAACAAACTGTCTCTCTAGATATATATATATATGGGATGTTGATAATAAATAAACAAATATAGTTACAAACAGTGATACAAAAGATTCACTCATACCAGGAGGATGAGGAGATTTAAGTTTATATATTAGTTGATCTCTCTAATATGTAATATCAATCAGAGGATGTTTATGTTCAAGGGTAAAGATATCTTCGTTACTCTATTTTATTTTGTAATACGCTTGACTATAGATGTATTGATTTTTTGTTGCCTAATGTGAATTAAATGTTCCCTGGAGTAGTCAATAAGTCTGAGTCTGTCTGACAAACTGTTTTTACAAACGCTAAACAATTTATCAGACATTCTGTGACGCATGTAAATACCTGTTTGATATAGAAGTTAGTGTTCTAGCCACGTATGTAAGTTATGTTGTTTATCCTGTTGAAATTTCTGTACCGTTAGGAGTTTTCCTGTTTTGAAAAGAGATAAGTGAATTTAGTTTCTTTTGTGAATTTCCTTACTACGTGAATGTGTTTTTTGGTAGGAAGTTTGAATAGTTGCGCGTATCTTGGTAAGATCTGTTGTTTTTTTCTTTTGTATTATTTATCTTTCGATAGAGAGCGTTCTTTGTCTTGCAGCTATTTATATAGATATATATATTTGAACCTATCTTTTACCATGATTTTGTCGATTTTCCTGAGGTAGTTTTTGACATCTCGAGATGCTGCTAGGTAACTTGACGTAAGTCCTTCGGGAATTAGCTATGCTGTCTACATTTATGGATGAAGGTGGGATGCGTTGTTAACTATTTTAGTTCATTTGTACTAAATACTTCAATTCCTTACAACTTCCATACCGTGTCATTAAATACTTACGGTAAGAGTGTGGCGGTCGGACAGCAGTCGTTGCCATACTTAATGTAGCTTATTTACATTTTCTATAATTACAAGTTACCCATAACTTTATCTTCTGCATTACAACTGCTAATCTGCCGCCGTGTTCAGAGGAGCTCTGAAAGGACCGCTCATTGAGTGTTGGATTTAATTTATTATTCCACTATTTTTATTGATATAAAAGACTCATTTCTTGTTGGGATTATAGAAGAAATATTTAACATCTGATGTATCTATTGGGATTTTTTTCATTTATTTCATATTTAGGTTCAATTTATATTAAAACTTCTGATAAAGTAATGTTAAGCCGAAAAATGGGTAAGATGATCATGAGGCATTGGATTCATTTCATGAAATTTAAAGAAAATTATTCATGAAAAACTGGAATAGTTTTGACGCAGTACAGTCCTTCCGCACGTGAGAGCAAGCCAGTTATTTAGTTATGTAACATCGTGGTTGATTACTAAATGAACCATAGCCATACTCCATCTGAAGCCACAAATTCATTCAACCCAACTCACAACATATTCTAAAATTGGTCTTAGGCCTAATGAATATTCAGAATATAAGAAATAATGTGTGTGTGTGTGTTTCTTTTTGTTTTACACATTTATTTATCTTACTAGCAGGTACATTATATCACATATGTAATCAGCGAGTCTGTTAGAAAAACAATAAACTTCATTCTGTAACACACGGGTCGCTGTAAATTTGCTAATATTCAAATAAATGTCTAAGTTGAAATGTGGTTTTCGAAAGAACAGTGTTTGTCTACTAATGTCAAAGGATTATAAGATATCCTCAATCAGAATGAGATCAAAAGTTCTTTTATCACATGATATTTTTAGCCAGTTTATTTCCCGTTTTACTTAATTGAAAGTTTAATTTTTAATTATTCCTGAAGTTCTTTCTTTCTTCCTCCTTTACTACTTAGTTTGTTTTTCCTTATCGGGCCTAATATCGACACCTCCATGAAAGTCACTGCCATATCTGCAAAACTCACAAATCCATCTTAAACATTTCCGTTTTTTCAAAGTGTGTTACTATAGGGTAGGTTTGTTTTAGAACAAGGCCACATTAAGCCATCTGTTGTGTCTACTGCGGAAATCGGATCCCGAATTTTAGCATTTAAGTCTGTAGACTTACCGCTGTCCCACCGGGAGATTCCCTAGGGTAGGATTAAGTACCAATGGCATGATCGAAGATCGTTTCACTAACATTCAAGTTTTAGACATCCAAATGATTATCTAACATTCAAGTTTCAGACATCTAAATGATTATCTAACATTCAAGTTTTAGACATCCAAATGATTATCTAACATTCAAGTTTCAGACATCTAAATGATTATCTAACATTCAAGTTTCAGACATCCAAATGATTATCTAACATTCAAGTTTCAGACATCTAAATGATTATCTAACATTCAAGTTTCAGACATCCAAATGATTATCTAACATTCAAGTTTCAGACATCTAAATGATTATCTAACATTCAAGTTTCAGACATCTAAATGATTATCTAACATTCGAGTTTCAGACATCTAAATGATTATCTAACATTCGAGTTTCAGACATCTAAATGATTATCTAACATTCAAGTTTTTCACAGACGGGAAATTCGGTAATTTTCTTGTAGTTATTAGTAGATTTAAATGATTTACAAAATATCATGTCGTTTTCAAATTCTTCATGTCTACATTTTATTGCTTAGAAATTGTTTAAGGTAGTAATGAATTACTATAATATATTAACCGTTTATGTTACTTTCTATTGATTCAAGCTCTCATCGTAGTTAATACAATCTACGCAGCTCCCTATACAGTAAAATATTATCCATTTGGTACGTTCCGTAAGTCTTTGCTAATTATTTTACTTATTATAGTTACCATTGTTGTTACTTCTTTTTCTAAGTCTTATTGTTATTATTGATCTTACTTGAATCTTATCGTGTTGACTATTCGGTTGTTCCTTAGGTTTTAGTTCAAGGTGCTCGCTCCACGTGTTTTGTAAAGTAACGATGTAAACATAGTATATATTTCTTCCTTTGTGTTACATTTAACTATGTTATATTTATTTTACATTTAAATATTTATGTTATTTATTGTACGATTCAGTTTTTCATTTACCTTGTTATTTATTATAATTTACTATTCTGTATCTTCGTAAGCATTAGTTTTGTCGAACAATTGGTACTGTCCTGTTACCCGATTACATAGCTAAGTAGAAACATGTGTCATAGTAAGTTTAGTGAGATGTCAAACTACTGTAAAGTTACACATCGAAACCGTTTAAAACTGTTTAATATTTTACATAAGTTCTTCAACGAACATCAGATCTATGACTATATAATACATGAAGAAAACAACTATATATATAGTTACAGACCATTTTAGTTTCTTTGTTTATTATGTGAGTTTAGGACTTATCTAAATTTAATGATCTGGCTGAATCTCGTGACTTATTGAGTTTAAGGTCGAAAATTTGAAAAGGAACAAGGATACAGAAATGATGAAACAATGTATTCCAAACCCTATAAGTAAGAATTGAAATACAGTATATTTAATTATCTATGCTCATCAAAGGGTTTATTTTTAGTTTTGACGTAACAGTGTAGCTTGGTTTGATTGGAAGTTAACATTAATTATATCATAAAGACATACACTAGACAGACAGAAATTCTCAGGAAAAATTATGACGTTGATACCATCTGCAGATGTACTTCTGATTAGGCATAAAAACGATATTATATGAAGCGTACGTTCCACAATCAATTAATTAATTAATGTACACTGAAATAAGTCTTTTTGTTTTTCCACTAGTCGAACGGTTTGACGTTATCTGCATCCATTTAAAACCTGAATAGGAAACATTATTAAATTAAAAACCTAAACTCTCTAACAACAGGAAACATTGTTACATAGCTTTCTGAAGCCATGAACGAAGTTTGAACTGATTGTTGAAGCAGCAAAAGTGAAAAAAAAAGAGTGAAGAGGTGTCTCTTGAGGGCGGTTAGCACGTGCAAGATGCACCAATACAGCCCCCATTATCGCAACAAAACACTAGAAACGTGTGCATAACTAATGAAATATCAAATGTTTGTATCGCAGTCAGGTTTAATTTTTAGACTATATAGAACAATTATTTGTTTGGGAAGATATGTGTATATGTATGTCAGTGCTAAATTATCGTATATTTTCCTACGTAGGGTTATAATATCCTGTTTCCTATGCTAAACTATACTATACTATACTATGCAACTCTGTAGCACATTACACTAAACTACACTGGATTACAATATCATACACTACACTATATTGCACCGTACTACATTGCACTTTTGTTACTTTTGTGTCCAGTATTTTTTCCCTTTAGCATGGTCTCAGTTAGTAAGAGTTTTTAACATTTCTCCGTAATTCCACATCCTGATCGAACCTCACAGAATGGATAAGCGAAGAGAAATTTGATTCCGTGAACAGGATATTGGTTATTGCACAGTTTGCTATTAACTGCTGAAATGCGTACAAATCTTAACTTTAAACTCTTTAGTTGTATAACTGAAAATGACTTCTTTGTTTTGAAATGACATTTTCACTGATAAAAAAGGAATATATAACTTAAAGGGAGAGTCAGTTGCTAAGGGGAGATGGCCCTCTAAGAGAGTAATGATGTCTATAAGAAATTCTCTCTTGGACAGAGGGCTTTGGTCACTGCTACAAAACTTTGTGAATGCACTCTTATTGTGGCTAGTGACTCTGGAGAGCTGCCAATGTCTGGAGCACCCAGATCTGTCAATCAAGTTATTCTCAGTGAAAGGGAAACAATCTGAGGATTAATGAGGAGTTGTGGCATCTGGGGAGCCTGAGACCCCTTAGGAATGAGGAGTCTGTTGGACTTCCAGAACAACATCAAGCAGAGCACAACCCCTAGCTCTGGTCATAACAACGCAGTTAATGAAAACTAAAGGCATCATTGGTGGAGAGTATCTGCCAACAGAAGCGCTTTCATCAGCAGGTGAGATAGCAGGTGCTGAGTGGATCATGGAGCAATGTAATCCAGTAAATTTACTCAAAATAGAGACTTAATTATGGACAAATAGCACAAAAGTGATTTTGACTATATGATGCTTTGGGAGATCTACATATAATATATAAAAAGGTCCCTAAAATGTAATGATGGAAAATTAATTAAAAATTGTATTAATTAATTAACTAATTAGCTTACACTCATTTTTCATGTTTGAATAATAACTCAACAACTATAATAAGTACATGGTCATGTAATTTACACTCTTTTCTTTGATATATATATATATACATGAAGATATGAACAAGCACTGGAAATTTCAGATGAAATTGCTTATATATCTCTAATTTTGGGCATTAATCAATATCTACTATGAACACATACACAACGTTTAAGTATCACTGTCAGCTTTGTGGTTTCATAGCTTCTTAGTTAGGATCTTCACAAATCTGCATAAGCTACATTTCAGACCTCCAATTTGTTTGCTATAAATGGGATATTGAGTGAAATTTAGTCAAAATTATCGTCTTCTCTTATTTTCAATGTTAGGTGTGAGGAGTTAAAACAAACTGTGTTCATAAGCTATTAAACATTCTAAGTTGTGTTTTTAACTACTAAATATCAAAGTATTACAATTTGTTTGTTAGTTGCATCATACTATCTGCAGAAGTTTCTTGATACTTGAGGTAAATCAGTCATCTTAATTAACATCCTACTCCCATCAATTTTCCAACCCCATTCTGCTAGAGTCAGTTCTGTACCATCGATTCACCTAATTCTGGACTTGAATGTAGTACTTAAATTCTTAAATTGTAGTACTCTGTTGCAGAGCAGTTGGTGGTAAACTCTTTGGCTGAAGAAAAGCACTATTTTTTACAACTTTATCATAAAATATGACTGTTTCCCTGTAGTAATAATACTGTCTGCACTAGCATGTGGAACAGTAAATGCAGTAATGAGATCTTGAAACTTTGCATCCTTTTGTGCGTTTCATATAGCTACAGGCTTTCCTATTCCAAGAATACTAGATCTTATATCTCATCTAAGGAGTGCATGGATTGAGAATATCAAGGTGCACAGTTTTTGTCCAAATGTTTCCTTTATAGCTTTAATGTCCCAGGCTTTTGCTTTTCTTATTGAACTTTGTCTTGGTTCAGATCTTAAGAAGATTCTATAGACTGTGGTTAACACTATGAAGATGTTAACATCTCCTTTAGCATGATGAGTTATTATTATGAAACATTATTATTTTTTGCTTCGTAACATCATATCTGTTAAGAAGTTGACAGTGGCACCAGCTTTGCTATTTGCTCTTCTATTGGTCTGTCAAGATACTCATCAAACACAACAGTTGGATCCCATACTTGTCATGCATATATTTGATATGAATATCACATTCATATCATGAAATGACACTTTTTTTGGCCAAATAATAGAACACAAAATATTCTCTCTGTCTAACATATAATTAAAATATTTGTTTGGCTGTTCAACCTACTCTGGGGGATTACTGTATCAAACTCTGATTCCTGACATTCTAGAAGTGCATTCTCCACTGTTCATATTTCACCAACATTAACTGTTTTGTCAGAAACAACCGCAGTTGGAATGTTACGTAGACCGGTATCTTCTGTAAATGGTGTATTGCTCTCTAGAAAGCGTAGTAACTTCTGTGTGTATAATTCATCTCTTTTTAAGTCTTTTGTCATGTCTTTATGTTGTTCACTTGTTTCTTATCTTATTCCTGTAAATATCTGCATCAAGTTATTTGTTTCTGCACAAGTATGCACAGATGATAACCAAACAAGCCTTTCAGTTTCAGTCATTTCCCTTCCTCTGGTTAGATCTTCTGTTGTGTTAACAAGTTACATCAGTACCTACTCAATGACCAAATCTGACGAAAGTCCTTCCCAGAAACAGATTCTTCTTCTGATGACATAGAAGTTCTCGTTGAAACTCTTGTGAATTTAGAGGCATAACAAAAGTTTGGACGTCATCTGAAAAAAAAGATATTGATTATGTCCAAAGTAGGCAAAATAAGGTAGCATCTCTGAAGGAGAACTCGGATGCAGTTGTCATATGCACATTATTTGATATAAAATTGATTAAAAATAGCAATTTAGCTTCTAAAAAGGTAAACAATACAACACAAAATAAACCCCCTTTAAAAAGAATTAAACATGATATTGAATGAATCCTTTGACATAAAACAAAATACAAGACAAACATTTTACATCATATAAAAGAAAGCACACTTAAGTTCATCATATCAAGTGAACCATTACAAATTAATGCGTATATATATATGTAATGTCGATAAATATAAAAACAACGAATACAGCTGAAATAATTACACTATATATAAAAAACTTTGATTACAAAATAAAACACCTTAACAGTAAAACAACAAATACATGTCTCTCAACATAAAAACTGGTATTATTTCAAAATTCAAAAATACAACATAGAGAGCCTTTAAACATTCGCTGATACCATAAACATACAACAAAGAAAAATTTAAAACAATCTTTACCACGATACATGAAAATATGACAAATTAGATATAGCGATGCGTTTTAAAATTAATTTCATATTGTTTGAACAAACCATCATCAGTAAAACAAAAAATAACAAAGGAAAAGAAAGTACATATTATGTGGCACTCATATGATGGTACCCTAAGGTACATCACTCTGTGAAAAAGTTTTGTATTTAATTTTTACCAGAAAATGCTATAAAAGTGTTTCTAGTAACGATTGCTCCCTTTTGTTTTACACATGCTTCAATTGTTGTTTATTGTTGATTCCATGATATGCTGTATGTACGAATGCCTCTACTACTTCCTTTCAGGGAGTCCCCCGGTGGGACAGCGGTAAGTCTACGGATTTACAAAGCTACAGTCAAGGGTTCGATTCCCCTCGGTTGACACAGTGATGTAGCTTTGCTATAAAAACACAAAACACGGAATCCTTTCTGTAATTAACAACTGGGAAATGAGAAGTTTATTGCAACTTTAACCGAAAAGGGCTGTGTGCTAGCACACATAAAGCCAGTGAAGCAAGAGAGGACAATATACAAAAACACCTGGTCAGCGTGTACCAACACAGTATGTCATTGCTGCTATTGTCTGTCACTCTCTCAAATCCAAAAGGCGTATACCCTTGACTGAGGAAGAAACAAGCAAAAACGTGTAAACTTAAGTCCAAAAAATCAAAGTTTTCGTTCATGGAACACTATTTGTTTTACAGTATGCCTACAAAGGTTGGTGGGAAACTGTGAAAGAGAGAAGCATTGATATTTTCCCTGTAAGAGCAAAATATTTTAATGCATCCATAAAGGCAACTTGTAGAGAAAGAGGAGATAACTGAAATTAAAATGTTTTACCAAGGATTGTGTCAGCCACTGTTGATCTTCCTGCTTCACATCCACCTTTCCACAGACACGAAGACGAAAACAGATGCCACAAGCCTCCACTAACGTCGAAGACGGTACTAAGTCACAGAACTCAAAAGCAGGCAGACCACCAGATGTTATTAAAATTAGAGCATTTCTTAAAAGTCGTCCCATAGTTGTAAAAGAATAAGGAAAGACAACAATTCATGATTTCATCAAGAAGATGTAGCATATCCTTGAAAATACAGGCTTTGAGGCTCATAACTTTTAACGGATGAAAACAAAGCTTTTGGAACATTTAAGTAACAAAACTGCTATAAGTTTAATAACTGACAAATCAAATATTGTAGCTTTCAAAGCTACATCTGCAAGTATATTATACCAACGTAGAATAATAGAGACTACTGCAAAATTTCTAAAATATGACATTAAGTTAGCTCCTACAGATAGCGATGAATATCCTATTCAAGATTTATCTTCTAGTAATGAGTTGTTACAATTTATCCATGAGTTACTCAGAAGTTTCTTAAAATCGTATTTGCTGGAAAAAATGTAGTTATTAAAATAGCATCCCTGGTACAGGTTCTGAAGTAAACAGCAAAGCCACCCTTTGTGACACTTCCACTACAAACTGAACTCATTGTTCAGTTGCACCATCATTTTGACTCAACGTTTCTAACTGACATCTTGCACAACCGGGATTTCTGCTGTTCTCATGGAGAAATTCTTTAAATATTTGAATGTAGTGCACCAGTTTCTCACAGTACTTTATTACAAAGGCATTTCACACAATTTATAGACGATAATTTGTCAATATTAGATGATAAGAACAAATTCCAAAGGATGGGTATAGACATGTTCTAACACCAGGAACAAAAAGCAAAAGATCTATCACAAGTGTCTGCAAGGGACATAGATGCAGTAGGGGCAATAAATATCCATTTCTACAGGAAATACAGTAACATGACAAATAAGCTAATCTACGAGGCACTGGAGAATGTAAATGACACATCTCACTTCACCTCTCGATCTTCAGTGGAAAGTTACATGACCACTGAAGTGCTCTTGGCTTCTATGATGGGGTAGATGTAAACAGATCATCAAGGAGAGCAACATATTTTTACCCATGATAGATATGGATTCGAATGACCGTGTAGCTATTCAACCACGAAGTTTGTTCATGATCAGGGAAGAAAATATAGCGATGTACCTCTTCTAACATTTGATCAGCACCTTTGGTAAAGACGGTTATAATCAAACTAGCAGGAGGAAATGAAGTTAGAATTACAGACGTTGTTTTGAGGTTAAGTATGCAATACACTGAGCTCAAACTCATACCAAAAATGTTTATTCAGATAGAAAGCAGTGAACACTTAAATACTTCTACATAAACTATAATTCTTTTTTTATACCCTTGCTTGTATATTGTGAAAATCTTAACGATTAAGTCTACAATAGTAACTTAACAATACGTTCTCAAAAAAAGTTTCGCAAGCATTTGAAACCAACTCTTAAAACTAGAGGTCGATTATAAGGAAAGTTTAGCAGTTCAGTGCGTCATATCTCACAAACGATATACTACGGAAAGACGAAATTATGTAACGGTGTTAAGAGTATTATGTTTATAATAGATTTAGTTTAGTTTGGTGAATTTTACTTGTGTTCTACATTATTTCTCTAACAGTTTCATATGATGTATTTTACCTGTATTCTACATTACATCTCTAAAGGTTTGACTGATATATTTTACTTGTGTTCTAAATCATTTTATCTCTGAAAGTCTCATGTGTAGATTTTACTTAATTTACAATAGATCTTTAAGAGTTTCATTTCGTGAATTTTACTGGTGTTGCATATTAGATCTCTAAGTGTCTCATATCATGAGTTGTATTTGAGTTGTACTTTAGATCTCTAAGAGTCTTGTATCACGAGTTTTAATGATGTTATTTATTTTATTTTTAAGTGTCTCGTGTCATGAGTTGTATTTGAGTTGTACTTTAGATCTATAAGAGTCTTGTATCACGAGTTTTAATGATGTTATTTATTTTATTTCTATGTGTCTCGTGTCATGCGTTGTATTTGAGTTGTACTTTAGATCTCTAAGAGTCTTGTATCACGAGTTTTAATGATGTTATTTATTTTATTTCTAAGTGTCTCGTGTCATGGTTGTTGCTTGTGTTATTCATTAGATAGAGATCTAATATAAGTGTTTCATATCTTGAATATTACTTCAGTTCTAAATTAGATCTCTAAATGTCTCATATTATATATTTTACTTGAGTTATAAATTAGACATAAAGATTCCCTTATCACGGATTTTATTTGAGTTCTATATTAGATCTCTAAGAGTCTCACATCAGTGCCTTTACTTGTGTTACACAATAGATCTCTTAAAAAATCTCATACCATGGATATTATATGTGATCTACATAAACTATTTAAAGGTCTTCGAAATTATATTTCACAAAGAAAGTAAATTTAATGTGTTTTATTTTGCTAATTAAATTCTGTAATACTAGAATGTAAAATTGTATTAGTAATAAGACTTTACCGGCACCGAAAGGACTACCTGTTGATTTTAAATATATTACTCCAGCTCATTCTTATTTCTTTCATCACATAAAATATATTATTCGAGTTTTCTATGAAATTTTTATAAGAACTAAAATGAAAACATAATATAATTAACGTTACTACGATTGCCTGGAGATGGAATTTTACATCTGTTATAACAACGACTTCTGTTTTTCTATGCGCTGGCATCAAACCAACTCTAACGAAGAAAATAGTGCAATTTCCTTCTTGATCTCTAACACAATTCCACTGCTCTATGGTATTTTTTATGTCACTTGAAAAAAGAATTACAGATTCTTCTTCTTGGAGAAGTACTGAGTAAACTGAACGGAAATAAAAAAACTACCAATTCCTGCTTCAACTGAAGAAAGCCATAAAAAGAGTAATGCTAAATAATTAAGTTGAGAAATTGTGTTAACAACTATAGTGGCTACTAACAACATACGAACTTTCAAGCCGCGAGGTATGGTGTATTTCCGCATTAGAACAAAACTATTTTTTACATTGCACTATAAGTGTACTTTATTAGTGCTCTACAGCCTATAATATTATATAGCTGGTGGTTTATTATAACATAACTGTAAAAAATATTGTACGAGCTACAATTTTATCAGAAATTCTCCGATTTTTCTAAGACTACTTTATATATTATAATCATACGTTATCCTTTACCGAACGTGTAGTCTAAGTATTTAAATAAATAACTAAATAAATTGTATGTATATTTTAAACTAATGCGACATTCGTGAGTTTGCGTATGTAAATGTCAAAAAATATAAAAGCTCACGAACATTCAGACATAAAATCATGAAAAAGGAATGATTGGACTGTTTTATGTGATTTTAGAGATTGTGTTGCCACCTTACAAAAATAGGAAAATGGTTGTTTTTATATTTGCATTTTGTTTCATTTTATTATTTTTTTACAAAGCTTTACGGCGCGAACTCTGAACATCAGTTTTATGTCAAGTGATTTCTACATATATGCCTAGGTAACTTGTGTTTCTAAAGGACAAATGTTCTCCCTAGTTGCGTTAAAAAGACAGCAGTGCGCTTTTTGGACTCCGAATGTACCCAGAGATTAGTTTTCTGTTGAATGACGAACAGTAGTATGCGATAGCTCTGCCATTGGTAAATACAATATACGAACATGTGGATTATTTGTTCCACCTAAAGCGGACTTCGAGTACGAGGCTAAACACACTTTCTGTATGATAGCGATTTAATATTTCAACATAATCGTATCTACGAGAAATAGTTCTAACCTGTTTACAGATTGGTGTATGCTCGACTACTTATTCATTCTTCACCTATGCGGGTATTTTTTTAAATTAAAATCTAACAAATATAAACTTATTTGTAGATTTTGAAAAGCTTGTTGATTGATTAATATTATGTACTTGTTGGTAGTTTGAGTTTATAGGCACTGATAGCACTCAGTTGAGTAACCATTGAAAATTAGTTATTTGGGTTCGAAAGTTATGTTCTGGTTTCAAATATAGCTATGGCTTCATTTTGTAGAAAATAGCAATAGCAACCTCGTCATGGTATCAATGCTGTTTGTGCCTCGTTGGCTAAACAATAACCATAAAGTAATATGCATTTCATTTTTATATATATCTATATACACAAAATCATGTGATTAGCTGAGAATTTATGCCTTTTACATATCTTTTAGTTAGTAGATAATAGATTGAGACTATTTTTCTATGAACTATGATTAAAGGGCACAGAGCATAGACAATGGGCGAGCGTGGCTTAATAATTAGTTTGTCGGGCTGCGTATTAAAGAGTCTGGGGTGACTCTGAACATAATCCTCACTTTCAGCTGTGGTCGCGTTGTAAATGTGAGCCTTGTGGCAATGGGTGTTTTCTGGTCAGTAGTTCGAAATTATTAATGGCTAATCTTGAACCCTACTGGTCTCTAACCTGGCTGTTTAGCCCACGGGCGTATAACGAAGGGGTCGTTGAAATTTAAAATTCCATTTGGACATAGATTCAAGAAAGTCCATACATTTTAAAAATTTCAGATTGATATAATCGAAAAATATTTGGTCCTGTCCTGTCTTGTCGGAATCAAGAAAAAAAAAGATGATACCGTATCAACAAAATACGAATTCTTCTTCAGTTCTCAGTTACTCTATGATTAAAGATAACCCACCAGAATTAAACGTTATAAAAACACATAAAGTTATTCTTGCTGCCTTGTTCACGAACTACATGAATATGAGTTATTAAGCCTACGATGTTAAAATTAGCTTTGCTTCACGTATCAAAAGTGAGTTATCATGGAAAATCTAGTAAAAACTAAGTAAAAATATTATTAAGATTCAACAGTGTTAAAACAATTACCGGTAAGTAATAATAAAAGAAAAAAAACAGTTAATAATATATGATTTTTTTAAACAATGGTGAACTTTACATTCATTTAAAGCAAATGAAATCAGTTGCCAGTCACTTTGATTACACAATTAAGCGACAAATTAAGCTATATTCTATCCCATGTAGAGTAAATGTGATAAGAATTTAAAAAATATATTTTAAAGATAATTACTGGAAAATGTCATTCTTTCATTTATAAGCAAAGTTTTGAAATTCTGCACAACGTTACTTCCAAGCTTGAAAAGATGTACTTTGTATACTACATTCATTACTTCCAAGTTTGAAAAGATGTACTTTGTATACTACATTCATTACTTCCAAGCTTAGAAAAGATGTATTTTGTATACTACATTCATTACTTCCAAGTTTGAAAATATGTACTTTGTATACAACATTCATTATTTCCAAGTTTGAAAATATGTATTTTGTATACCAGATTCATTACTTCCAAGTTTGAAAAGATGTATTTTGTATACTACATTCATTACTTCCAAGCTTGAAAAGATGTACTTTGTATACTACATTCATTACTTCCAAGCTTGAAAAGATGTACTTTGTATACTACATTCATTACTTCCAAGTTTGAAAATATGTATTTCGTATACTACATTCATTACTTCCAAGTTTGAAAAGATGTACTGTATATACTACATTCATTACTTCCAAGCTTGAAAAGATGTATTTTGTATACTACATTCATTACTTCCAAGTTTGAAAAGATGTACTTTGTATACTATACTCATTACTTCCAAGTTTGAAAATATGTATTTTGTATACTACACTCACCCAAATATCGGTTGTACACAGAAACAGTTCAACTGCTGTCTTTCCAGAACAAAAAAAGTGGCAAGAATGATAAGATTGAATTCATTTCAAAAAATGAGACAAATGAAACGCACAGTGATAAAATTTGGCAAGTAAGCTTGAACTTGGAAATTGTTCATTAAAATTGTTTGTCATATAAAGTTTTCTAGAAAACGCATAAAGTAAAATAATTAGAGTACATTATACTAGCCTGTAGGTAAACGGGAACATTTGCCACACAGAGATACTGAATTATTATACTGGACGTGCTCGGTGTAAATATTAATGTTTATGAAGCGTCGTTGAGCTTTATAAATGCATTTAAGCTTTAATAACACAGCTGTAAAATATGGTAAGCTCTTGCTTGTAAACATAAGTTTTATTAAGTAAATGTAGCGCTATAAGTCATAGGGATTATCTCTCGGAAACTGCAAAATGGAAGAGCACGACGGATATAATAAAACGACCTAATATACATAGTCAACGAATTAGGTTCACATTCCCCCCACACCTAAGTAGCATAAGCGTAGCAAAGACAGTTTTTGTCGGTGTTTAATAATTTGTGACCTATCGACTAATATGTATAATACTATTACTATTTTTTAATCCAGCTGATTCTTCAAACGATTTTAAATGGCCAGTGATTATGATATTTAACCAGCATTTGAAATTTTGTAAATGAAATACACACACTTAAACGTGTCTTTAAAATAACGCTTCATGAACTTTTGGCATGATTTATACGTAACTGAAAATTATTTGTTTTGTTGAATTTCGCGCAAAGCTACTCGAGGGCTGTCTCGCTAACTGTCCCGAATTTTAAAGTGATACACAAAAGAGAAGAAAGATAGTGAACATCATCCAACGCCAACTACTGAGCACCTATGTCACACCGAATAGTTGGATTTGACTGTCCCTCCTATAACGCACCCACAGTCCCAAAGTGCTGAGTGCGATTTTGTTTTTGCGGATTTGGTGTGTAAACTACGGAACCTCATATCCACAGTCCGACACGCTAACCACTTGGCCATACTCGACCCAGTAACTGAACTGTAGGTTTATAAATGCTGTAAGGTGAAGATTACGCGGAAACGTTCAGTAATAACAAGTGTAGGGACTACATCCCAGACATGCAGTTCAACTGAGATAGTTGAAACACTTTTTCAAGGATAAATTAGACTGTTTGTCCGTTATTAATCGTTTTGATTATATTATTTATGGTTAAGCATAGAATTTTGTCTCTTGCAATTATTAATACAGTCTGTTTTCAACCTTTATTATAATTATTTTTGTATTCCTTAGATATGTTGTACTTTCAAAAATTGTAGGATTTCATAGATCAAAATAAATATTGTGTAGTTTTATATTTTACGTTAATGACGATACACCTTACTTCCTGATGTTCCTCTTTTTGCATCACCAGTGGCGTAACTAAGAAAAAAAAAGATGGATCCCCTCCGCATAAAAAGTAATTGGGTCCCTAAATTTATTTCTCTATAATCGTAGTTACGATTCTGTCTGATTGATATCATTAACTTAACAGAATAGTGCAACTTTTCTCTGATTGATATCATTAACTTAACAGAATAGTGCAACTTCTGTCTCATTGGTATAATTAACTTAATAGAATAGTGCAACTTTTGTCTGATTTATATCATTAACTTAATAGATTAGTGTAACTGCTGTGTGATTTATATCATTAACTTAATAGAATAGTGCAATTGCTCTTTAGTACAAACAGGAAGAGTTATTGTATTTACTTTCATATCCGCGAGTTGGAATTAAAAATCGAGAACAAAATGAAGTGTAGAGCATACTTTCCATACTTTTTGTGAACAATTACTTATAATTACTTTATTTTCTTTCTCAGGACATTTCGTTGTGTTAACATCTGGGTGTTCGATTGATATATTTTATATATTGTTTTTGTAAAGTCCCCTGGTTATATTTTGATGAATGTATATTAAAGGTGAAGGTCACACTGAAGGAGCTTTTTTCGTTGTAAATATTTGTTTGTTTGTTTTTTAGAGTAAGGTCACATTGAGCTATCTACTGTGTCCATCGTGGGGAGTCGAACTCCAGATTTTAGCGTTTTAACTCCGTAGACTTACCGCTATCCCAACAGAGGTCTCGTTATAAAGGAAGTCAATGAAGATCTTGAAGAAGTGTCAAAACTCGGGAATATATTGAGATAGAAAGAGGATCTTGACACCTAGACTTACGGTATTGAGGATAAGGTATTCTTTAGTGTATATTTTACGTTGGTTACTACAAAAATCGATAATATTGCGGGGCTGGGGCTGTACTCTTCGAGTGCCTTTCCAGTTAACACAGAACTTGAAGAAGAAAAAGTCGATAGATGAATATCAATCCTCTTTAGATGGCATTACTGTTGCCACTTAAAGTTCAATTCCTTTCTGCCTCCCATCTAACACACGGGAATGCCAATAATTTAATAGCAGTTTCACCAGTCCCCAAAGAATATATATTTCTAGATCCCGTCACTTCTGCAACGTTCTCTAACTTTTCTCAATAAAAATACTATATTGGATAACTGAAATACATCATGGGGATAAAAAGTAGATTCTGTAGTACGTATTTTCTAATGTTCATCCTTTAACATAAAAGAAGTTTACCTCCTTCTTCCATATATGTTGTTGTTGGAAAACGAGCTTAGTGCATAGCTCAAACACATAGTTTATCAGATTGTGTATAAATTGCTCTTATGAAGGTTTCGGTTTCATTATAGTACTTATTATGGCAATCAATTCCCAAAGTCTTGCACATGGCGTAGAAAAATCTATTTTCTAAAGCACGAGCGAAACTCGAGAAGCCAGAACGTGATGAAGTGTGGATTGAACAGAAAAGAAACAGATCTGTGGCCGCCAAAACTTAAAATGAATTCTCTTTTTTTCCCTTCTTTTCTTGAAGTAGTTGTAATATATGAATAAAGTTCTCCCAGTAGAAGATATTCTTTACTGCTCTTGAATCATATGTAAGGGTTTTAAGTGAATGTTGAAGTTGGCTCGAATCTTTGCTTGCATGAAGTTTTTGCTGCTTTTATTTAATCAATACGTTCCACAGTATTTAATCTGCCACAAATATCGAGAATATTCCAAAGGGTTATACCACAAATGTAAAACAGAAAACCATCATTTTCTGAAGTCCAAAGTTGTTAACTTTGGCTTTAGATACACATATTGCTCCAGCCATTTTCAGCCACCACACTAACTTTAGGGTTTTATAAAAAATTGTAAAACTTACAGCACTGTCTTGATACGTGCCAAATGTGATAAAGATTAAGTACGAATTGTGCTTTAAAATAATCATACTTGGTTGGTGGCGTTTTTCAGGCGTAATTTATTATTTCGTATTAAGTATTTTAAGCTAGAGATAGAATATATTTATACATAAATTACACGTAAAACGCTTATAAACTATTTTTTTAATGCGATAGGTAAGCGTAATTTCACTCGTACTAACTTATGGCGACAGGACTTTGAATTCAATATAAATCATACAAAGTGTCAAAAATTCTGAGATAAACATTCTAACGATTATTTGTTTCGGTTTTCTTGTAAAATTACATCGATAATGATGGGGAAGATAACTTTTTTTAAACCCATAACATAGGTAAATAATATATATAAAATACGCGGATATATCTCTGTGTCAAATACTTTTTCTTTAGTTGCGAGGTTTCGACCCTCTTAGTGAAGCCTTTATCTGCCAACAATGTACTATATGATATAAAGTCGTTTCTTTATGTGACACTTTTTAAAAACAATCACAGAGTTGTATATTTAGCACTACAGCGAGTACTTGTCATGTGACCATGAGACGACAAAAGGAATCTGTCACCATTACCAAAACATGCAAGTGTCAAAAGGCCTTCTGCTACACTATCACTGTACAATGATTCATTGTGTAGCCTAGTAAGCTAGTCAGAGATCTGTACTAATTGGGTTCCATGCCCTTGCGCCCTAAAAAGTCTAAACTGTCTGAGATCCTTCAAAATATTTGTATTGTCCGGGGACCTGACTTTATGTGGTGTTTAAACTGCATAACATTATTGATGAGAATCTGTCACTGTGATAAGATATTATTTCTCAGACCAATATTCAATAAAGCACTGTTCAATGTAAATACTACTTCTGAAGATTTTAATTATAGTAGGGGGCTATAAGAGCCGCCCCTCCTCTGGTACCTATTGTATAGTGTTATGTACGACGACAATACCCTGCTTTCACAATGTTAACCATCAGGAAACACTGCGGAGGCCTAATAGACCATGGATTAATGGGTTTAAGACTCTTCAGACCACAGATAAAGTTCTTAAACAAGCAATTTTTAAAATGGCATTTAATAGTTATAGTATCTGAGATAATGAACTAAGGATATAATAATTTATCACACACTTCATGCTGTCACGGTGATAGTCTAATGAATAATGGTCTAGATTATTATGAAGTGTAATGATAAGATTATTCAATTAATGTTATTATTTAAATTATTTTAAATTATTAAAAACAAAAAAGCTTGAATGATAGACATTACAATGTAAAACTAATAGCACAGTCCCCACGAGTAGACCCTAGCTGGCCTATCTCGTTCTTAAATTTAGAAAAATCTGCATGAAAAAGATTGTCACTGGTACGTGCATTTTTTGTAAATGGTTTAATAAAGTTGTCGGCCGTGTCTTTCAAGGTGATTCCTATGCAGCACCGGTCCATTCAAACTCACACAACATCTTGCATGTGGTACAAAATGAGACTTGGAAACATTGAAAGATTCCATTTACACAGACTTAGGAGATCGTGTTATAGACTATGAATGGTGAGGATGATCATACAATCCAGCTTACAAAAGCGCTATTGGGAACATTTATTAACATCGTGCTACACAACAATGAGTGAGTATTCAAGGAGGCGCTTTGTCAACCTAAACAATGCATCAAAGCGCCACCAAAGCTGTTCTATCCATGCATCAATAGACGCTTATGACTTTGAGATAAGAATTACTTATATTTATCCTGTGCGTAAATGTTTGATGATGGAATTGACAAAAGGATTTGCCGCAATTTTGCAGTGGTATTGCGCTCGTGTGCTCACAGGACATTATATACGCCCTAGACAACGCCCGGCACATGTTTCGTAAAAGCACACTGAAAAATAACAAAACTGTAAATGCAAATTTGCTACACTTCTCGTTTTGTCATGTAAGAGAAAACGGAACTTTGTTTGTTGGTTAGGCGCGAAACTACACAATAGGTGTAAGCACAAGGGGTATAAAAACGTTTTAGCGTTGGGAGTCCAAAGACTTAAAAAAAAAAAAAAAACTTAGACTACGTATTTTCATAGATACTTGAAATATTCAAAACCAAAGAATTTTGAGGTAGGTTATGTCAAAATACTCCAACAATATTTTGCAGAATTTCAGAATCTACACAAAAGAAAAAAAAAAACTACTACAAAAGAAAAATAAATGATTATGGTACTAATAATTATTGACCATGAGTGTGTAACGAGATACTCATTAACAAAAGTAAAAATATTTACCCAAAACACTGAAGGAATTTTTTGTTTTAAATTCTCGTGCAAAGCTACACAAGTGCAATCCTCGTATAGCCGCCCCTACTTCTTGAATTGATATGCTAAAGGCAGCTAGTCAACAGCACCCATAGCCAACTCTTGGACTACTCTCTCCTGACTGAATAGCGCACCCACTGCATGTGAAAACAGTCTTATGATCAGCTGAATTATGCAGCTTTCAGATATTGCAATTTTGGCAAGCAAAGGATAAGAATTGTTGGACCCAACTAGTAAAACGGAAAGCTTCAGTCACTTCTTCTTAATGAAAGTGGGATGTATCAACATTATGCTGTCTTCATATTACAGAAATATCTTGTGTCAAACAGTTGGTCATAGCAGAAACTGTAATAGCTATTGTCATCTGATTTTCTCCATTTGACAACGTTTTCATGTGTTATAAGCTGGTCATAGCAGAAACTGTAATAGTTATTGTCATTTGATTTTCTCCATTTGATAACGTTTTCATGTGTTATAAGCTGGTCATGTTGTAAACAATAACAGCTGTTGTCAGCTAATTTTCTTCATTTGACGACGCTGTTATGCGTTACAAGCTGGTCGTGGTATAAACAATAACAGCTGTTGTCAGCTAATTTTCTTCATTTGACGACGCTGTTATGCGTTACAAGCTGGTCGTGGTACAAACAATACAGCTGTTGTCAGCTAATTTTCTTCATTTCGTAACGTTGTTATGTGTTATAAGCTGGTCCTGGTACAAACAATAATAGCTATTGTTAGATACTTTTTTCATTTGAAGACGTTGTTAATAGTTACACACTGGTTATTGTCTAAACAGCAATATCTAATGTGAGATAATTTGCGCCATATTATAACACTGGCATGTTGACGAAGGTAATAGGATTTATAACCCTTTGCTTCAGGATTGGTTTGAAGTTTTATTCGAGAAATATTCCGGTTAAACACTACAATCAGATGCTCATCAGACAAATTTATAAAACAAATAATAACAAACAAATTCATGTTATAAAGTAACATACTTTTATTCAAAACTTGGCGCCATAAACTATTCTAAAATAATAACGACATTCTCCAACACAAAACTAACCAAACTACACCTTTGCTAGATCATGAATCACCTTTAACAGTTCTGTTGCGGGGAGGAGATTAACTGTTTTGGAATTATAGTCATCAAGGGACTACTGCCTGCTGATGTCATTTCATCCCTGAAACTTTCTCCTTCAACTGGAAGTGCTCTTAGTTTCCTTTATATACGATAGTTTTGGTTGATGTAAAGTCATAAGCAGGATGTAATATTCTTACTTTTTTGTTTATTTATTTGAAAACTCTTCGGCTGGGACCACTGTTTCTACAGGTTGTCTTTTCACCATGATATTAACACAGCCGATTACAATGAGAAACTTTTGGCTTGTCACGCCTACTTCTTGGAACGTGATAAATCACACACTGTTGTTTATCTTTACTACAAGATGACATTTCGGCGTTGCTTAAACTTTGTCGATACGCATTTTCATCTCTTTGGTTTCGACAACTACAACATTTACTTGTCATTATTGTTATAAAAACATCTCCTTATCTCTCCACTCGTTAATTCCAGCTTGTGGGTTTTGTGAAAAATATCTTAGAACTGTGTAATCTCGATATGACTATTAAAACGTCTTAAAAACACCATAAATTTAGTAATTCAGCAATAAGGGTTGTTCGTCTTGCTCCTACTTCTTCTGTCTCTCACTTACGTATATAACCTTTCAGATCAACACATTATAGTTTTGTAAAGATATGTTAAGAATTAATTTAGGTTTCTATATGGTGAAGTAAAACGGACCCAAAACCCCAAAAATACAATAGAGTTTTATTCCACAATAAGAAGGACTATTAGCTATTTAGTGGCTATACTGATTGACAAGTTTTCAATCCATTTCACTAATCATCTCTGATCCAAAGATCTGCTATTGATCACAATGAAGTACCTTGAGTAATTTATGTCTAGTATAAACTTATTGACAAACTTTGATGCTAGTGTACGAGATACCTGGTTTGGCAGACTGTACTCTCTCACTACCACTTTGAAATAGTTCACGACTGTTTGGTTCTATTCATTTTCATAATTTGATTGCGGTATTGAACGTCTAACATTAAATATTCCTTGGAGAATTGTTACAAAGCTATATTGTTATATATCTCCCATTCATTCCTCCATTAAATATTGATACGTAACTCAGAAGAATATCTATCTCTTCAATACGACAAATTGTCAGAATATTACAAAACTCGGGAAGAGCTTCTAATAGGAGTGATCAGTGTTGTATGAATTGCAAATGTTCATTGTGCTCTCTAACAATTTTCCATTTTTCATACAGAATATTATTACACAACTTAGTTTCCATTAGAACCACTGCATGTTTTTTTTATATTCTATAAAGATGTATTGTTGGTCAAGATTATTTTCGTGGTACATATTAACTTAACTTAAAATTATTAAAAGTATATTCTGTTTTCTTTTCTTTTTTCTGGCCAACTAAAACCTGTGGATGGTTCAAAGCAAACAATTACTTTGTTGGAACATAAGCCCATAAATTATCTAACTTGACAATTGCTTCTCTATGATAATTAGCGCTTCAGTTTTTCTGACTTCATAGACACTTTTTCTCCATTAACGGATTGCCCAAGTAAACATTATTCTTTGTGTTAAGTTTCAGTTTTATTATAATTTTGCTTTTTCACATATTTTGTGCAGTCAGTTTGTTTGTTTGTTTGTTTTTAGAGTAAAGCCATATTGGGTTATCTGCCGTGTCCACCGTGGGAAATCGAACCTCAGGTTTTAGTCAGTAGGTTTACCGCTGTCCCACCAGAGGAATTATGTAGTCAGTAGAATATTTCATGCGTTTATTGTAGCACGACTCAGTCCAAATGGCTCATCAATAAAATTGCCAGATTTAATTAGTTTCTCTATGTGTTGTTTTCTTGACTTTGCTTGCCTACTTCTACCTATCAATCCCTACTTCCATGTCTAAAAGCCGATTAGGACTAGAAATGACACCAAAGGTAGATTCGATCCCTGGTAGGGGAATAGTTATATTCTTCTGCCATAACTTATATACCGGCTTTTCACAAAGAACTTATTCGATTTACACTTCGTTTTTAGTACCATATTAGATCATGCCCAAGGACTTATTTGGGAATAAGTAGATGTCCATGTTATCGTTGGAGTGTTGTTGAACATTAAACATCACTTCTATGAGATACCGTTTCTGTTTTACTTAAATCGTTATTTGCTCGAATTGCTGTTTGGATATTCAAAACCGTTCTCCACTTGGAGTAATATTCCTTTAAAAAGTCCATTCCCTGTAACTATTAATTTCTAGTGTTTAAAATGTGTTGTTTTGTTTGACTCATATGTGAACAGCCTGTCTCTATGTTTGGAACTGAAAGAAATATCTCTTCTTTAGAGATACACTTATCATCATATGGCATGGTGTCTTTTTCATGGTTCCATTAACATTTAGTTATATTGAGTAATAAACCTCATATATAAAATAAGGTAATTTCAAGTTAAGTTTAACAAATCTTTGTTTTGTGACTAAGCTGCACCAGCACCACTTCCGTCTATGATTCCATTAACATTTAATTCTATTAAGTAATAAACATGTTATGTAAAATAGGGTAGGTGCATGTTAAGTTAAACAAATATTTGTTTCATTACTAAGTTGCACTGGTACCAATTCCTCCCATGATTCTATTAACATTTAAACAAGATTCAACAACATACCTCATATCAAAAATAAGGTAGTTGTAATCATGTCAGCTGATATCGTGCGTCATGTTCAGAAAATGTTGTTTCCTGACTAAATTTTACTAGTATCAGCGATATTGTTCTTTTGATCTAGTATTCGAACAAAACTTCAAGAGTGATCATCCCGTGTCTCTAAGTAACTATTAGCTTGTTTCCAATCTTATAAGAATGACAAACACTAGTTATCTCTTTTTTTTACTTGGGCGATATCCTTTGAAGTAGATATTTGTTTTAAATCTCTAACAAAGAATCCCATGTCCTCTCATTTGTAACACTTTTGTCTTTAGGTGGAGATTCTTCAAAAACTTTGAAATTTGTATTGCACATTGTATCCACTGGATTAATTCATGAGGGCCAGATGGTGAATAAATGTTAGCTCTTCTCATGATTCTTGCATTTTGATTATGTTTTTGTAAGCAAAGTAGAAGAATTTGAGATTCACTGTATGTTGCCTCATCTCTGCTAAGAAACTAGAAACAAAACATTTTCTAATATGTAAATCTGATTATCCTAGTTCGTTAACATATTAATTTGGATTTATTCTGACAAATATTTGTTTGGATCATTAGAAAAAAAGTTTTAAACATTTAAATCATATTAATTTGCATAATCTGACAACCATTTGTTGAAAGTTTACAATATTCTCGATTAGTTAAGCGTTATTTTTGCTCTTCAGAAGCTCCTAGCTTAACATTACAACAAAAACCTACCAGCCAAACTTTTAAACCATAATTACAAGTATTAATCAATACATATTTGAGCTGCAGAATATTCTTCTTAAAGTTTGTTACAAGAAAACATTTGCAAAACTATTGTTATATGTTGACTCAAAAAAATGTTGTTAAACGTTGAATCAAACGGCACATTTCAGACTCCTTTGTATTCTTGTAAACAATATTTTATTCGTGTACATTAAATAACACAGTATAATTCTATAAGTTATATCGAAACGTTCCCCAGTAATATATATAGTTTGTGATAATCAAGTTGTACCCGTTTCGGTTATACCACACTTTGCGTGATCGCAAGCATTTTAAACAGTGAAAAATCTGATTCAACATTGATTGAAAAGGCTTCAAATAGCATGAATTTTTTTAATGACATTTCTGTCGAATTGTTAAAATATGACATCCCCAGAAAAAGATGATCTCTAGTAGGTACAGCGCTCATTAAACATGATATTCTATGAAACGTTTTTTGCATAGGAAATCATTAAATATATTATTGTGGATTGTTCGTATTGATCTCTTGCTCGTAGAAGTTGTTGTTCAATGTGACGTATTAAAGGAAGCTCATGTGAATCTTTTGCTTGCAGTGATAGTTACTGAAAGTACTATACATAAAATAAGTTAAGACTAGCGTTAATTTTTAAACTGCATTATTATCTTAATACTAGAAGAAATCGCTGAAACTTCCATGATGATCTATCAATAGTCAAGTAAAGTTTAGAAAATTATATTTCATAGGTTGCTCATAAATCCGTTAACGTTATGTCATGTTCTGTTTTTTGCTATTTATTAATAGTAGTGTGAACATTACATTTCACTGACAGGTATTCATTGTACATTATATTCTAGGTTATGGATTTCTTAATGCTATGCCATGATGTATTCTTCACTGTTTGTTAATGGTGCTGTTAATATGTGAATGTTTCATTTATCCAGGGAGGGGGGGGGTGCTGTAAAACCTTATAAGTGTAGTGAGTGTTGGTATAATAAGCTTAAAGTAAAGACGTAGTATGAGATCACCAAGCTTAGAGCCAAATGCATAAAACTTATCATAAAAGTAAAAATATCGATTCAATTTTAAACTTAAATCGTTTCTGAATTAAGTTATTTTCTGTTATATCACCAACGTTTATAATATAAAACAAACCTCTTTAATCAACGGAGATTCTAAATTAAGAAATCAACAAATATTTGTTGTCTACACATTTAGTTATATACTTTCAGTACATAGACTAAAAACAATATTAGGTTATACTTCTGTTGCTAAGCAACATGGCATAAAAGCCATTGTTTTAACGGAGTGTTACCAAAACGCACTAGCTTTTCTATATATTAGAAGTTATTAATCTAACTTATTTTTATCAATAATAATTCTATGAATACGCCACGAATTCATTTCGTGAATGATCTTAATTTTGATTGGCTCAAAAATGAATTTACTGACGTCGGACTGCCTTGACTGCACTTTTCTGGTCAAGTTTGATTTCGTAATTTTTATTTATTTCAGTTAGCTATGAAATGTGAGGCTAGGGTATAGTATGGGGTGAGGATAGTAGTACTTGCCCTGTCATTTTTGACGGGCTATACACTAATGTTATACATAATACGGACTTAATATCGGCATTTCTTTTAATATAACGTTAGTTTTAATGAGTTGCTCTTGTCTGTTCTTAAAGCGTTAAAGGTCGTTCACTAGAAACCGACAGGAGCAGCCCATAAAGCTAAAACCTGTAACAGGCCTACACTATACAAAAGTGTTTTCAAAAGTTCTGTCTGTTATGTAGACATTGACTTGTTTCTAAATTAGCAAACCTCTATTAATATTTTTATTTAGTAAAACTAAATGAAAAATGAGTTGAAGTTTTCTGTTCACGTTTCCCAGTACATTATGTAATCCAGAGACCTGTAGAAAGCATGTTAAATTCGTTACAATTTTACATTAGTAAAGATTTACGGAAACATAACAGAAAACACAGAAAAGTAGTAGGGAACTAAAAAAAAAACGTAGTGTCTGCGCTTCTCTCTCTCCCTATCCAACATGATAAATGTAAACCTTAATGAAATACGAAAAATTTGAATAAAATATTTTATGTAAATTTTAGTTCGTAGATAATTAACATTCATTGGTTTTTATTGGTTTAAACGTGGCCCACTATAACGAAGAAAATTGTTTTAAGAGAAAAAAGCGTTATGCATCAAAACTTGTATGTAACACAATTTCAACCTTGTAATGATATTAGCAGCATCTTAAAAACGGCTTTGCACTAAACTTCCAGAAATAACAATACTCTGCTAATAGTTATGATAAGACTGAAATAATTGGGGATTCTAAAATGTCGAATGAGTATTGAATAATAAGTAAAGATGCACGGTATATTCCCTTTAGAATAAAAACAAAATTATTTTCTACATGTGCTGAATAACTAGTTATTTCCATGCATCATTCTAGATTTCTTCTGCTTGGCGGGTGAATAATGCTTCCTCTACTGCACGGTGAAATGTAATAAAGAGAAAATGATAATAAATTGTCATATTTTTTATGGTAATGTGATCATGACGAATTCACACATCTCAACTTATAATTTTTTTAGAAAAAAAAAAGGAGATTTTCTAGCGAATTTTACCACCCATGATTTCTTACGGTCAGATCTAAGTCGTATATACCATGTTTAACTTAATGGACAGTACGTTAATATATATATACCATGTTTAACTTAATGGACAGTACGTTAATATATATACCATGTTTAACTTAATGGACAGTACGTTAATATATATACCATGTTTAACTTAATGGACAGTACGTTAATATATATACCATGTTTAACTTAATGGAGAGTACGTTAATATATGCCATCTTTAACTTAATGGAGAGTACGTTAATATATGCCATCTTTAACTTAATGGAGAGTACGTTAATATATACCATCTTTAACTTAATAGAGAGTACGTTAATATATATCATGTTTAACTTAATGGACAGTACGTTAATATATACCATGTTTAACTTAATGGACAGTACGTTAATATATACCATGTTTAACTTAATGGAGAGTACGTTAATATATACCATCTTTAACTTAATGGAGAGTACGTTAATATATACCATCTTTAACTTAATGGAAAGTACGTTAATATATACCATCTTTAACTTAATGGAGAGTACGTTAATATATATACCATGTTTAACTTAGTGGAGAGTACGTTAGAAGTATTATTCCGAGTTTTACAATGTACTGGTACTTTTATTAATGAAAAGTATGTATATGAATAGCGCTTGATCAGAGTAAACAACCTATATAGGTTAAAACTAAAAACTAAGCCAGTGAATCATAGTTAATTTAATATACCAGTTTAACTAGGAGTATGTGGTGTCATAAAATTAGAACTTATGATTACAATGTACCAATTCATTTGTCAAATAATCAAGGAACTTTAAAAAGTTCAGTAAACAGAAGTATTTATAAAAACATTGCAATGTCATGATTTAGTTTTTACTCCATTGTTGAATAAAAT
The DNA here is from genome assembly GCF_000517525.1 of Limulus polyphemus. Classification (NCBI taxonomy): domain Eukaryota; kingdom Metazoa; phylum Arthropoda; class Merostomata; order Xiphosura; family Limulidae; genus Limulus; species Limulus polyphemus. The sequence goes on from NW_013666126.1 coordinate 405,268, forward strand.
GTAGACAGAATAAACAGTTTACTCCATGGTTAAACTTTCTGCAAACACTTGTATCAGTGTTTAATCTATTGATGAAGATCCGCTAGACAGAATAAACACGGTTATCAGCGTTTACTCCATTTTTGAAGATCCTGTAGACAGAACAAACATGGTTATCAAAGTTTACTCCATTTTTGAAGATCCCGTAGACAGAACAAACATGGTTATCAGCGTTTACTCCATTTTTGAAGATCCTGTAGACAGAACAAACGTGGTTATCAAAGTTTACTCCATTTTTGAAGATCCTGTAGACAGAAC
>NW_013666126.1:406517-416383 GCF_000517525.1 Limulus polyphemus
GCAAACAGAACAAACACGGTTATCAGCGTTTAATCCATTGTTAAAGATCCAGTAGACAGAACAAACACGGTTATCAGCGTTTAATCCATTGTTAAAGATCCTGTAGACAGAACAAACACGGTTATCAGCGTTTAATCCATTGTTAAAGATCCTGTAGACAGAACAAACACGGTTATCAGCGTTTAATCCATTGTTGAAGACCCTGTAGACAGAACAAACACGGTTATCAGCGTTTAATCCATTGTTAAAGATCCTGTAGACAGAACAAACACGGTTATCAGCGTTTACTCCATTGATGAAGATTCTGTAGACAGAACAAACACGGTTATCAGCGTTTACTCCATTGATGAAGATCCTGTAGACAGAACAAACATGGTTTTCAGCATTTACTCCATTTTTGAAGATCCTGTAGACAGAACAAACATGGTTATCAGCATTTACTCTATTTTTGAAAATTCTGTAGACAGAAAAACACAGTTATCAGCGTTTACTCCATTGTTGAAGATCTTGTAGACAGAACAAACATGGTTATCAGCGTTTACTCCATTGTTGAAGATCCTGTAAACAGAACAAACACGGTTATTAGCGTTTATTAAATTGTTGAAGATCCTGTAGACAGAACAAACACGGTTATCAGCGTTTACTCCATTGATGAAGATCCTGTAGACAGAACAAACACAGTTATCAGCGTTTACTCCATTGTTGAAGATATTGTAGACAGAACAAACATGGTTATCAGCGTTTACTCCATTGTTAAAGATCCTGTAGACAGAACAAACACGGTTATCAGATCATACACTTTTTATCAGTGTATTTTCAATAACAAATGTTGTTTTGAGAGAAACTTTCTAAAATTTAAAATGTATTTCTTAAATTTTAATGGTATTCTTTAAACAGATAATTGTTTCATAGAAAGTTCATAGAAACATGTTGATTTATGCAATGAGTCCAAAATAATTTCGGTACTACTGTTTTTTATGAATTACGACAACGAAATGTGTTTAATTTTTATATTTTTTCATTTTTGTTAACTAAAGGAAACTTTATAGTTCGTTTATGAAACCTTAGCTTTTGCTTTGAATTGTTATGTTTATTGTTTTCACGAAGAAGAGGAAGATATTGTCAACTACACTGGCGATACACTAATCTCTGTATATGTAGAATGACTCATTTCGGCAATACACTGAACTCGTTATATGTAGAATGACTCATTTTGGCAATACACTGATCTCTGTATGTGTAGAATGACTCATTTTGGCAATACACTGATCTCTATATATGTAGAATGACTCATTTTGGCAATACACTGATATCTGTATATGTAGAATGACTCATTTTGGCAATACACTGATCTCTGTATGTGTAGAATGACTCATTTTGGCAATACACTGATCTCTATATATGTAGAATGACTCATTTTGGCAATACACTGATATCTGTATATGTAGAATGACTCATTTTGGCAATACACTGATCTCTGTATATGTAGAATGACTCATTTTGGCAATACACTGATCTCTGTATATGTAGAATGACTCATTTTGGCAATACACTGATCTCTGTATATGTAGAATGACTCATTTCGGCAATACACTGAACTCTGTATATGTAGAATGACTCATTATGGCAATACACTGATTTCTGTATATGCAGAATGACTCATTTTGGCAATACACTGATCTCTGTATATGTAGAAGGACTCATTTTTGTTTGAAAACTTGTTCGTTCTTTTTAAAAGTGACTTTCTTTACGTATCCAAAGAGTTTAAGCACAGTGTCTTTAATTCTGTCCCACTCTGAAAAATTAATTAAAATTAACATACCATGAAAGTAAAAATATACATACCAACTAGAAGCACCATGCATATACCATAACATTTTTTTCATCTCTAATGTAAAACTCTGACCTTAGGGAAAACGCGTGAATATTATTTAGCAAATGCAGTGTTTACATCTTGAACCTGCCCTTCCCTAAGCTAAAGTAAATAAATAATTAATTTAAGAAATACATCAAATAATGAAGAGCGAGAACACCATTTATAATTATAATGTCTCTTGTACTGGAGAAACAAAAAGCCCAACAGTTCAGAACTTAGGAGCATAATAAACAAGACTTTGTAACACCGAATTATGTACAGTAGCCCATCACGCCAGAGATGAAGACCACGTAATAAAATAAAATAATGCTAAAGTAATGAGATACGTGTAGCACTCGGAAAAAAAAGCTTTCTAAGTCCAACACACTTGACCACTCTAGCATAAAAGTGAACAAAACGTGAATACCCCTCTTCAAAACACACTAACGGATAGTTGGTTCAAATTAGTTCTAACAAAATGAAAGCCTGGACAAGAGAATAACGTAACACAGGATCGAATATTCCGGCTTCTTCACCACTGCATTAAGTTCATCTCATGACAGCAAATTAACATATAATAGTAAAATAACTAGTAATTGTAACAAAAAATAACTAATCAGTAATTATATTAGATGATTGTATAGGCTATTAACCAAGAAAACAATTGGTTTCTGATCACCAGAACCTGGCAGTAAATACTTAAAGACATTTTTCGACTCTGGGATTGTAAGAAACTTAGAATGACCAAATTGTAAGTAAAATGAAACAGATAACTCATCTCACCTTCATCCATAACTACGAACTCTACAATATAAAGTCTAAAGAACTTCAAGTTAAATTATCTACTAGAAAGCCAGTTTTGTCAGAGACTTATTCAAAAACTATAAATGTTGTCGTAAGAATGATTTATTTGTTTCAGTAAAATAACCTTTTAGAACATTTTACTGACAAAAGTGTAGTTTATAGATATAATAATGATACAGTGGGAATGCTTCGTGGTGTTATCACCCTGCCTTAGATCGATACTTCAGAGAAAACGCGGGTTTTGTCCATTCTGCGAACAACGTGGAGGGTCAAGTTGCCTTAAACTTGCACAGACGTTGAAATCACCGTTCATATTGCAAAACTTTCCTGCGATTTAAAGGTTTATGTAAAATTATTGAATATATATATATATGTATACCCAGTTCTCCAGATCCCTTTGATCAGATGGATAGTTGGTAGTTTTATTATGTAGTTCTAACATTTTAAAGTGGCTAAACACTAGTTCATTTTCCACTTATTTAACCATTATTGGAACTCGCTGGTTTACTTTAAGTTCGATAAAATACGATTCTCAATTGGAAAGCTAATAGTGTAAGGGATCAGTCTCAAGTAATGCACAATTTAGCATTTAGTGTGTGTGTATGTGTGTTTGTATTGATAATTATTATTAAATAAAGAAATGATTATTCGCCTTAAACGTACGTTTTTCGAATATCTTAACTATATCATGCTTATTTCAAGTATGAAAAATTATTGATGAATAATTCGATATGTGATCTGAAGTGTTAATTATTTATCATTCAGATTACATGAGAACATAAGATGGCCGATTTGTATAACAATGAAATAAGGGATGATTAACATTATTTTTAACTAATTTTATTTTCTCCTAGTAATATATTAGAAATTCTGATAATTTTTCAATTATTTGTCCAGTTATAACAATGTTTATATACGTTAAATGCTCTAGCTATGAAATGTGACTTCCTCACCATAACCTGTACAAATAGACTAGACAGACCACGTTGATGCTTTCTAGAACAAGCCATCATTATGGCTATAAAATAATTAGTATAATTTCTAAAGACACGTCTTTTGTGGTAATTATAGACTAAAGTAAAGAGTGGGTTATCCAACAACAGTGGTATTCTTGATAATTGTTCCAAAACAGGTAATGGAAGGATAACAATAGATTCTATACTAATTCACGTTGTGTGTGAATGTATTTGTTTGTTTATTTCCCCGCAAATTCTTTCCACGGTTATAAATCTAGCAGAATCAAACTTGGTAGGCGAACTCGGAGTGTTTTTATTTATATTGTGTAGCCCCATAATAATGGGAGCTAAAACGCTCCTGAAAGGTCACCTAGATATGATGGAGGTCTAGGAGAATGTTTTCAGGGTCGCTGAACCCGAATCTGGCATATGATTTTGTGTTCCTGGAACCCTCAGGATCCCGGAGGCGACATGTTTGAAACTGTATTCACACACCCTCTCACAAGTTAGGGAGACCAAACGTGACCATGTCCTCGGAAACCATGTGTGGTGTCCTAAAGGAGTTTGTTTTTGGGCATGGACCCCCCGTCCCTTGGTGTAGTTATACAAATAAATGAGGATAATTGGGGTGCTTGATCGATATATTTGAATCATAGGGGGAATTTGAACAACGTTACAGAGTAGAGGCATTTTATGTTAGTCTTATTAATGCTCGCTATGCTGTAGAAGTGTGATACTTATTCCAAAATAGATTTGAGTGCAGTTCTTCAAGCAACGTCGGAGCAACTATATAATGTAATAGGATACATTATAGACTGGTAATATTATAATTATACCTCATATTAAACATTATATACTAACAGGTGTGGACGTGTAACCAAAAGAAATTAAAGAGATTCAGTATGTTGGACACGCGCACAAACATATGTCAGTTTTAAAATTAATTCTTATTATTATTTGTCAAGAAAAATAGTTTTCAAGAGTTTATCTACATCAAGTCTAAGAAACACTTTCCATCAGAAACTATGCATATAGAAATATGTCTGTTAGTCAAATGAACGAGAAGTTTGGAGCAAACGCTTTAAACCTTTTCGCCCTGAATTCATCGCTAATTAGATATAGTGGATAATATGTCAACTAATTTTATTGCAACACATATTAAACGTATAGCATGGTTTGAATTAAACCTATTGCAATATGAAATCCCACCAAGATCTATAGTCATACCCGTACATTCGTTCTAGTGTTTTAATAAGTTCCTAATGTCATAAATTCTGTACCGATCAAAATAAATCTTCTCTTGAACACAATACACTGGTATAGTAATATTTCTATTGGATCCCTTGAGGTCTTCTATTCAAACTAATGATTCATACTTTGAAACAGTCGTTTGTATAGCTATGTTTAATTAATTTATTTATTTCCTACATTTATTTTCTGGATCAAATAAACCCCAGCACATTGCTCCCATAAGCTTCACATTTTGATGAGGCACTGTCTCGTATGTGAGAAATTTCAGCTTGGGGGTCTTGTCTTCAATCGTCATGAACGCACTTTTATTCCTCATTGTCTCACAATAACTGGGTGCTGAGAAAACAATTAAACAGTGAGCGATTTCAGAACCTTCTGGTTTAACCTGATGACTTCTAATAATGTACTCAAACGTATTGTGATCAAGGATCTTCTCAGTCACAACTGATCCAAACTTTATTCCTTGGTGACCTTAGTCACAATTGGTTCAGACTTCTTGGTAAACGACCTTTCTCTGGCCATGAGCCTGACCACAATAGTTCACACATAATACCTTCCTTTGTTAGCTGTCTGTTTCTTCCAACTTTCCGTATTTCACCTAATGTAACATCATCCTGATGAACTAATCCTCCTTGCATAATCAAAACTCTGTTATGACCACACAGAGCTAAAGGTAGTGTGTTGAAGACTTTTGGGAAGAGATCTGCTATTTAAGATTAATATTTTGCCTTCGACTTCATACATGTGATTCACAGTCTGACTTTTGAGATTTCCTCTGGACATGGATAAAGAATTATTGTGTTTTGGCACTTGTGTATAAAGTTAACATCATAAATAATATTCAAAGTTAAAATTGGTACACAATTAAAAACATTTTATTTAGGCCTATCTATGGCCTTCATAAAGTTGACAACTCTATATGTTTCGACGTTGCAACTTCATCCTGAGGAGTGAATTACAAGATAATGCTAAAGTATTTATAACTTGTTAGTAGGTCATTGACCTGTATGCTATTTCACTTAAATTCACGCTAAACCAATTAACAGGATATCAGTCCACTTTCTTGCAGAAATATTCGCCATACCTTCATCTCTATTTAGTACTATATGATCTTTTTTATGTTTTATTATTTCTAAGGATTCACGAATATTATTACCTATTATACTTTTAGGTTGAGCTAATATTACAGTTTTTTTTCCCATAATATTGTGTGTTGTGTTTCTTGTATTTTAGATTACGTTTTGTCTGACCAGTTTAAATACTTCCACATTCACATTCAATTTTATATATTCCAGTTTTTTCAGTTAACTGTATTTCGTTTTTTGTAGTACCTAAGATTTGATTCATCTTATTTATCGGTTTAAATATAGGGTAGAATATCTGTTGTTTTTTGAACACTTTAAATAAACTAGTAGTTAAATCTGGAACATGTGGTAAGATTAAGCCTTCCTTTCTAATTTTTTCATAACTAGGTTTTAAAGTACTAATTTGATCAATTATTATAGCATTAGAAATTCAAAATTTTCAGAAGGTCATAGTACTGCCCATGTTTGGTATGTTGATATCAAAAATTGGTTACGTCTAAAACGTTTCTCAAAAGCAAATGTTTTTTGCCATTCTTGAAGTTCTGCGTGTTTTTTTAATTAAACCTTCGTGTAATTTTCCATTTTTAAGTTGAGGTTTTCTATAATATTTCTCTATGGATATGTTTTTTGGGTTTATAGCAACTGCTAGAGACTTCCTACAGCCACCCAATACTATTGCCTTCTCACATGTCATCGTCTTAACAATCTTACTATTCTTTGGGAACTTCATTTTGGCATCTTTGTCATTTGGACATGCTTTTGTAGCTGTTTCAAAATCTTTTAACGCCAGCTTGAATATTCCTACAGACATATATGCACCAACAAGACGATAGTAACCCTTGATGTAGTCTTTATGAAGCTTAAGAGTTTTCGAAACATGATTTAGAGCAGAACCAAATTATTCGCTCTTCAAGTATGTTTCGATTTCCATAGTAGACGACGACACTTGGGTTGAGTTCTATACTCTTGGGTGTAAAAATCAATTACATTATAAAGCTTATGTTTTTTTAAAGTTCATTTGTTTTTTCCTTGAGCTTATTAGCCTTTTCTTTTGCGCCACTAGTGAGCTTATTGTATTTTTTTCATTGCGTTTTATTTAATGTTTTTTTTTCTTTATCTTTACCACTTTCACAAGAGTCGGCACTAAAACTCATGTCGCTAACCTCGTTATAGACAGCCATATTTCTGAAACATTATATAAGTATAGTATTTGTATAACTGTTTAAAGCAAATCTTAAAATTACACGACTGTTAAATATGAAATACCAACAAAATTATGTAGTTTTCATTTTTTGTTTGGTATGTTGTACTTATTTAAAAAACTGCTCTTTTCAACACACACATTTATAAGGACATAACCATACTTTTATTACAAGATAACCAGCTTTTAGGTATAATTATTGGTCTGCAAAGACCGTTTAAAAACTATATCATCTTTTACTGTTTTACATATATATATATATTATAGTTTACGTATGTATAAAATACAAATATTGTTTTACCTATTATTGTGTTATCGAAGAAAGAGTAAGCCAAAATCAATGTTTCGTATCATCCGAAACTCAAGATGATTGTAAAGAAAACACAATATTTAAAATGATTATATCTTAAAAACTACTTGTTATAGAGGAAGTAAACTTACCCAGAAGTATACTGAAAATAACATGTGATATTTATGAAAATTCTAACACTGTACAAGGTGTTTCAAAGAAAGGTGCTCTGTACGTTTTCCGTCATTTTCAATCAGTATGGAAACTCATCTCTAAATGAAGCTGCACACGTCAACTGTTCTGGATGGTGATCAATGATCCTCACACTCAAACATCTGTTGGTGCAATGCTTTGATTGCATAGTCGAACAACAACTGTGCGATCCTGTACAGTGTCATGCATTTCATTTAAATCGCCAACATCGCATTTTTGAAAGAGAGAGAGGAATAAAAGAAATAAAAGCAACACCAGCCTGTGAGTAATACGACTTAGGTATGCAGCATAATATGGTTTTAAAGTACCCTATATCATAAGTAATGCGACTTAGATATGTGGTATAATATGGTTTTAAAGTACCCTATATCATAAGTAATGCGACTTAGATATGTGGTATAATATGGTTTTAAAGTACCCTATATCATAAGTAATGCGACTTAGATATGTGGTATAATATGGTTTTAAAGTATCCTATACCAAATTTTCCTGAATAAAACACCATTCTCAGAATGTGAAAGTTCGTTCCTCGAGGAAAGTAGTTGTATGATATAATTGTTTTAAATGAGGATTTTTTACAACCGCCCTGTAGCTTTGAACAGAAACAAATTAATTAAAAATTAATGACCTTGCTTTATTTAATGTTTTCCAACATTAAGCGGGTACATCTAAATAATCAGAAAAAATTGATGTTATAACTAAGCATAAAGAGTTAATTGTATTTGAGAAGCAACGTCTTTTTCTATTGCTAAATTCAATTGTTAATCACATTAAATGTAATACTTTTAGCGCAAAAAACGACAATTTTCTTTGTGATTTGGTTTATAAAAATGTTGTGATTAGGGGACAGTTAAACTGATTTATTGATATTGTCATATTCATAGTGAATAATTTCCTAAAATTCACAACAACTCCTTAACATTGAAGTTGCATACTGGTAACATATTTCATCTATGATCTTTGTATGACGACAAGAAATAGTTTTTCGTTTGATCTGAATGAAACTGATTTACACGGGAAGGAATATATTCGGACTTCATACAACAGCGCCACTACAGATGTAACAAGAAAAACTCATTAAATACATATGAATCAACAGCAGACATACCGAACTAGTCATATATTTTGTCGACAGATAGTCTTATTTCAATAGACATTGCCATTAGCAATCATATCAAAAAAGGGTTAAGTGTACCATTTTAGCTTCTTATTAGAATACTCCCGTTGTTCGTTTATTTCAAGGTTTTGAGAAAGTGTGAAAAATTATTCCTCCTTCTTCATAGTTAGCTGACAAGCATCCACATCTTAATTTATGTTTTCTTTTAAACATAAATATACATTTTCTCCTTTGTCTTCTAACACGCTCTGCCCGTTTTAAAATAACATTTAATAAAGGTAGGATGATACATTTTTAACTAACTCTGGGCACATACACTGTGACATAATGTATATAGAACGTACACACTATATCCTAGTGTACGTAGAACATGTACACTATGGCCTAATGTATACAGAATGTACACATTACCATAGTGTATACAGAACGTACACATTATGTTCTAGTGCATATATATATAACGTACATACTATATCCTGGCGTATACAGAACATACACATTATACTTCAGCGCATACAGAACATACACACTATGTTTTAATGTAATACATTTTATAGGTTCTGTTTTTACATTTTAAGCTTTTTGCCCAAAGCTCTGTATATAGAATGCACATCACTTATGTATAACGAACACCGTATATAATAGGGTTACATGACATGAACTATTTTCTTAGGCACAATTTGACTTTAGATCCTGTGACGGTGCTTGGAAACCTAATAGAAAAAGAAAAGTACATACTTTTAAAAACATACAATATCAAGAAAAAGTCTCAAATCAACAATGTTACAGTAAATTAGAAAATATTTGTTTCTTTATTATTTTACCATATTACCATAGTGGGGATGCTTTGAACCATTCTCTGAGGAGGTTTTGTAAAAATAATAACTTTAGGTAAAAAGCCGAGATAAACAAAGTAAAACTAAATTTTTCGCTTAATCAGAAAACATCGTTCAATTTCACGGGGAATTGTAAATCTTATTGTGTCGTGCACAGTAATCGTTTTTATTGTGTATTGTGTCGTGCACAGTAATCGTTTTTATTGTGTATTGTGTCGTGCACAGTAATCGTTTTTATTGTGTATTGTGTCGTGCACAG